>NC_068993.1:22221735-22224070 GCF_001194135.2 Octopus bimaculoides
GGGGGGGGGGGGGGTTACACCATAAATACGTCATAAACTACAATAGCAACAAAAAGGGATATGATCATCAGCAACAATGACAACAATGCGAACCATTACGGGTGCTAATAAGCGGTTGTCAAACATATTCCAATAGTGATTAAATCATTCTTATATTAAATTGAATAATGTAGTCTAAAAGAATAAGACAGTCGTAAGTGGGACCCTTTAGGTAGATGACTACGGAATCAGAGATGAGATGGGGCTAACCAAAATATCAACAAAATCTCTCATAAGTCAAGAAGAGAGGATAAATGAGGAACCTCTACTTTAGATCTGACAGCTAAATAACCCTAAAATCTAGCTACTACTGTCTTAAAAACAGAAAAATATTTTGACCTATGAGGTATAGATGAGAAATTAACTGTAACAATTGTAGCATATTTGAATTAAGTGCTTCCTAATATTATCACTATCGAAGCTGCTGAGCTGGCGAAATCGTTAGCACCCTGGGTAAAATGCTAGCGGCATTTCGTCGTCCTGAGTTCAAATATTTTTACTATCAAGTATTTTTCTCTATGGCATCTATAAGCTGAACGATGTATATATGCGAACGATTATATATAACTGAGTAATTATGCATTTTACTCTAAAGATTTTAAAATCTATACACAGTTCACAAACACCTGGCACTATAGTTGAGGGCCTTTGGAGTCCACAGGCCCAAGGCGAAACTGCTGGACTAGGAAGTCTTCCAAATAGAATACGAAATGTTAACGGCCGAAACGCGGTTGGTCATAGGCCTTCCGATCCGGTCAGATTTCGATGTGAAACAACTTTACTAACAAGCATAAAAGCGACAGCAATTAAAGGCACAGTCAGCAGAAGCGATAGTAAAAGCTACCAAAGAACCGATAGCATAAAAGAAAAACAATACTGACGTTAACAACTATCTTATCTACTGTAACATCAAATAATTACTCGTTAACAACAGCATGAATCAAATTAAGAACTATATGCTTAAAATCTTGTTAGCATTACCATTATCATCGTCGTCGTCGTCATCGCCGATGTCGCCACCGTCATCGCTGTCTTCGTCGGTATTCGTCGTCATCCTCACTCTCATCAAACATTGAAAATAACTCCAGCAAGTAATATCATCATCATCGTCATCGTCGTCGTCGTCGTCGTCGTTGTCGTCGTCATCATCATCATCATCGCTGTTATCTACTAAACAACAGCACCATCAAAAGTAGCAACAGCAAGCATCATCATCATCAACAACAACAACAGCAATTAAAAATCATCTTTCATCGTCAAATTGATTGCAAGTACAAAAATAATTAAAATGACACCATAATCAAGATAAGACGACCAATATAAAGACACGAGCAGCTAAAACATCCCTACCATCATCATCATCATCATCATCAACACCATCATCATCAACACCATCATCATCAACACCATCAACACCTTCATCATCGTCATCATCATCATCATCATCATCATCATCATCAACACCATCAACACCTTCATTATCATCATCATCATCATCATCATCATCATCATCATCATCATCATCATCATCATCATCATCATCATCATCATCATCAACAACATCATCATCATCATTACCATCACCATCATTGTCATTATAAGTATCAAAAAGACAAGCATGGCGAAACAAAATGTCCTAAAAGCGTTCGTATAATGTCCGTCATCTTACTGTAAAGTATGTCTCCCTACCGTGACTATCACTATCACCAAAACACACCCACCTTCACACACACATGCACACATACATACACGCGTACACAAACACATACACACACACACATGCGCGCGCATACTCACACACACACACACACACACAGACAGACTTGCACATACACATCTTACACATGGCCCGATGCAGAGTGTTTTGTGTGGCTGCACTTAAGAATCAAGGACGCTTAATGAGTTTTGCTCGTTTTGCTAATGGGCCAAATTGATTTAGGAGACAAAATATGGCAGAGTGCTTCATAAAAGTCCTTCGTATGTTTCCATAGATCACAGAGTCAAGTAGATTTCCTCGTTATTGGTTGCTTCACTTTTCTGTAAATATATGTGATCGTTTAGTGGCGGTTTCTATGTGCTAGTGGGTGTGTGTGTGTGTGAGTGTGTGTGTGTGTATGTGTGGGCTCGTATGATGGATCTCTATATGTACGACTGTAAATGTCTATGCCCGTTTTCTTGTCTGTATTCACATGTGTTTGTCTATATAAAAGCTGGTGTACGAAGAACTTTCTGTGTATACATGTGTGCATACATGTTTATATGTATACATGTATCAATGCATCGATCTATTTATATA
>NC_068993.1:22226021-22228787 GCF_001194135.2 Octopus bimaculoides
TATATATATATATATCTTGGAATAAGAAATAGAAAGTCCTTGCAACAGTATTAGATATTTGGAAAAATTAATAGAAATGGCTTTTCTGATAATCTTTCCACTTTAATAATTAGAAATGCGAAAAAATTATCAGAAAAGCCCTTTCTATTCATTTTTTTCATATGCATATATATGTATATGTGTGTGTATGTGTATGTGGGTACACATACATATTTATATGTATGTGTACGTGCGTACGCATGTATACATCCATGTATGTACGTAGATTTGTTTATACAAAATACCTCTAGGTATGTTTGAAAAAATATGTGTATATAGATGTTCTTATAATACAGGAAGCGGTAAGATTTGATTTCAAAACAGTTTTGGACTGTCTTCCTTGTAGAATATTGCTCTTCTTCTATGCATCCTTGTTTTAGATTATGGGGACTGATTTCAGGTAGATATGAATGTTACTTTTAGCAGCTTGTATCACTGTGTACAGAATTTTGTTTGTTCCATATGAAATAATAATTCAAAATAAGCTAAACCAACACCAATTTGGATATTATCACCATCATCCTCGTCGTTATCATCGTCCTCGTCATCATCATTTTCACTGATGATAAGGACGATGAGGAAGAGAAGGAGGGGAGAGGGGGAAGATGAGTAGTTGTAGTAGTAGTAGTAGTAGTACTAGTTGAGAGGGATACGCAGTATATACTGTGTTAACGTTATGAGGTATGAAATAAGATTTTTATGACAATGTTTGCCACAGTATCTGACTTGGTTGATCTGATCTATGATCAAAAGTGTTCCAGCCATGACCATTGCGTCTTTTATATCTTTTGTCAGTTTATCTAACATTACATTATCCACTGTGTCTCTTCTTTCTTAAGTCGATAGAGACTTGGCAGGTTTTTTAGCAGGGCGGGCGACCTACGCAGTAGATCTCTCTTTGGTTTGTGTTGGAAGGTGGTGGTGTCGGCGGCACCGGCGGTTGTGGCGATGATGATGATGATGATAAGGAGGAGGATGATGACAACGACGACAATGACGATGACGGTGACAATGATGTTGATGATGGCAGAATAAACAATCAATTCGCATTACATATAATATATGTTGCTGACGAAATTCACAGGAAATCCCATTATTGAACCGTAATGGAATTTCCTTAACAAAATGACAACCTAAAATATGTATGGCTGTGTACGTACACTTACAACACAATTATACATACATTCACATATGTACTTTTACATACGCATTATCACGCAGATGCATATCAGTGATTCTAAGCATTCTCATACATAACTACATACATATATATCAATACTTTTATATTAATCTATCAATAGATAGATAGATAGATAGATAGATAGATAGATAGATAGATAGATAGATAGATAAAGTGAGAGAGAGAAAGAAAGAAAAAAAGAATGAAAGAAAGAAAGAATGGAAGAGGGATTCTTCCATGTACATACATACATAATCGTCAAGTGCTTCGACGATACACTTCGGTGCGAATTCCAACGTAGAATGCTAAATATTAGTTCTCTTCATAATTAGATATATATGCTCTGTACTTTGTTATGTATGATTTATGCACGGCTAGATTTGTTTTCTCTTCCCTCCATTTACATCTGTTTCTGTGTGTTTGTGTGTATGTACGCACACTCACATTAGATCTTCAGCATTCCTAGTTGATTTCGTCCTACAATGTGTCTTCGGTGTATTTCAAGGATAGTCATTGATGTAACTGCTATTCTTTGTTTTAACCTTTGAATCTGGATCTGCTGTGTACTGCACTTTTCTGAATATGAGCTACAAAAGGTCTTGTTTGAAAGTTTCAACATTCCGAATCAGTTTACTATACCTCGTGTCTTCGTTTATGTGAGCCCTGAGTATATAAAGGAATTCTTAGAGATTTCCTCCATGCACGTACCTTCATTTGCAAGCACATGCACAAGATTCTATGTAAACATCTAAGAAATTTAAACGCATGCTCTCACATACAAACTTATACAAGTGCACGATTTTATATGCTCACACGGTCACATACACACATGCACACACACACACACACACACATGCACACACACACACACACACACACACATATATATATATATTCCTTTATTCTATTATTTGTTTCAGTCATCGAACTGCGGCCATGCTGGAGCACCTTTAGTCGAACAAATCGTTCCCAGGACTTATTCTTTGTAAGCCTAATACTTATTCTATCGGTTTCTTATGCTGAACCGCTAAGTTACGGAGACGCAAACACAGCAACATCGGTTGTCAAGCAATGGTTGGAGGAGAAACAGAGACACACAAACATATACACATATACGACAGGCTTCTTTCAGTTCCTGCCTACCAAATCCACTCACAAGGCTTTGGTCGGCCCGAGGATATAGACAAAGACACATGCCCAAGGTGTCACGTAGTAATACTGAACCCCGGACCCTGTAGTAGGAAATCAAGCTACTTACCATACAGTCACTCCTGCGTTTATATATATGTATATATTATATATATATATGTATATATGTATATTTATGTATATATGTATATATACATACACAACTTGCGAATAGATTTTTGCGGGTATATATGTATGTATATTATCTATCTATTCAACTATTTATCTATCTATAACTATATATATGTGCGTGTGTGTATACATATATATACGTATACATCATATATATATATATATATAATATATATATATATATATATATATATATATATATATATATATATATATATATATATATA
>NC_068993.1:22229039-22230080 GCF_001194135.2 Octopus bimaculoides
TATATATAATTATTATTATTATTATTTTTATTATTATTATTATTATTATTATTATTATTTGTAGGATCCAATCGAATCGAGATATTTTGATAATAAGCACACCTGTGATGAACAGCTTTCATGTGTATCAACAGTGTGCATGAACACTTACGTGCTTGGTAGAGTATATACAGATCTGACATTCCAGTTATGCATACTTGCACGTGTTCAGACCAAATACACTCAACGTATATGTAAAATCACACAAGAGTATACTCCGGCATGAGTAGGCTCAAGATCGAACACGGAACGTTCTGAGTGTAGCGTAGTATAAATAATACCAAAATGGTCTGAGATTCTCTTCAGCTGTTTCAGACATGTTTTTTTATTGATGAACAAATCAATTACATCATGCAAAAATCAAACATTTAATTCGGGTGAATTAAAATTAAAATCCATATATACATGTATGGTTAAATTATATTCGGGTACAAACATTCTAGAATGCTGTATAAAGTTCGTCCATACTTTTTAACTATTTGACATCATCAACAGTAGAAATGTGCATGCTATTGGATTTACTTGTTGTCTGTAGAGTTTATATAAACAGACCAGAGACAGAAAATGGAATTCCCAATATTCTTTATTCAAATCTACTACAATTGTTTCGACTCCTTCTGCACCTGTACAGTAAGATACTGTACAATCAATTGTCTTGCCTCAGAAATGCACATTGCGTCGCCTCAGATGGCCTTTCAAATAAGTACCTCGCCCTTCCTCTTCGCCACTTCACTTAGCCCTATAACAGTAGATAACTTGGTAGATTCCACATTTTAGCATTAGATATATATTGTTATAGGGCTGACTGAAACAGTGAGGAGGAAGAGCGAGACATTTGTTTAAAAGGTCATCTGAGGAGACGCAATCTGCTCTTTATGATGCAAGACAATTGATAGTACATTATCTTACCAATAGGGTACAGGCGTGGAATGAGTCGAAATGTTGTGGATTTGAATAAACAATCTGGTGAACAACATTTTCTGTCTCTGATCTATACTGATA
>NC_068993.1:22230293-22232974 GCF_001194135.2 Octopus bimaculoides
ATATATAGATGGTGTATTTACGTCCTCGTAATTTAAAGGGTTCGATAAAAGAGACTGAAAGAATAAGTACCATAAGTCCTTGGGTCGATTTGCTCGACTAAACCCTTCAAGGTCATGCCCCAGCATGGTCGCATTCAAAACTCGTAAACGATAAACGATGAAAGATATATAGAGGAAGACAGAAAAGCAGACATATAGACAGATAGACGGAGAGGATAGGTGATGGCGTGAGATATATCTTTTAGTAAAAGACATATAAGCGTTCTTATATCTTCTTACATGTGTGTATAGAATATCTGGGGCAACTCTTCGGGATTAATATCATCCAATTCGGTAGAGGTATATTAAATGAACAGATGTTTTGGGTTTTTTTTTATCGCGTATTTTAATTCTACATAGGTTTTTGAAGAGGTACCGTATTAACAGAATGACGAAATTTACCTTGCATGATCTTACTTTTAAAAAGCTAGAAATAATCAGGGTCTCTTCGATGTGCTGGATTTAACTGCATAACATACATTATATATTCGGATTTAAGTGAATGTCTATAAATGAATGTGCATATAAGTGTGCAGTTGTGTACGTGTATAGTGGAAAAATTGTGTGTGTATAAGTGTGTATATGTTTGTGTGCTTGTCTGTATATTTGTCTATAAATTTTCATGTTTGAAATTCTTGTGTGTCCATGTATGATAGATATAGTTTGTATACATGTTTTCAGGTGTCTAAGTGCAATCTAAATGCAAATTAAGCAAAACGGAATATGTACATTTCTACCTTCAAGACGTGAAGTGGATGTAAAAAAAATTTATAAAAAATTTATACTTTGAGTTTTTTATTTGTTTCTTACAGTTACATATGTTAAATTCTACCTAAAATAATCTTCAACTTGAACTCCGAGGACCTCAGTTCCATGAAAGATTGATAAAATAAGTACCCAATAATATATTATGCTTATATAACTGACTGCACAGAAAGATGGTAGTCTCGTGCCTCTGTTATAAAATATTATCGTTATTATTTCATCACCATCATCATCATCATCATCATCATCATCACCACCACCACCACCATTATATTTGATATTTTATCTTAATTTAGTATCGTAAACAATGAAGAGAAGCAGATATAGATTACGAATGAACACACCAGTGACTGCGCTGTTCGGATCTAACGGCAGAAACTGATATGTTTATAAAAGCAGCTCAAGATCAATCTCTTCTCACAGCAAACTACCAAGCAAACATTCTCCACAATGTTTCTGACCCAAACTGTAGACTAAGTGATAGTAATATTGAAACCATTGATCACATTGTAATTGACTGCTCTGAACTCACAATTATCTAGCACAAATCTAACATAACGGAACAAGAAGTATTAATCTGCACTGCTGAGTGAAATGGAGGAGAAAATCAGAGGAAGATCTGATAGTGATTTGCAAGACGGTTTAGAGTCCTCCGCCTTCTACCACCAAATGAAAGGGAAGGTCAGCACTCACCAAGTTCGAATTACAGTGCATCACACTACTACTATGACATCAAGCAACAACCGCAACAACAACGACAACAAAGTACGGGAATTTAGTTCCAATTATGAAGCTGATTTCCCTGCAATGAATGAGACAATACCAAAGTCATCAACCAACAATAAGACCACGTGCATGGCCACTACTTATTCAGTCACTACTGCATCAACAACAAATACGAAAGAGGACAAAACAAAACAACAGCAGCCTCGACAACTGAGACAGCAACAATATTTCCAATTTTACAACGACTATACATTCGCAGCAACAGTTGTGCAAGGCACAGAGCTATACAAGATGGATGTTCTACAAAAAGCTATATGTCTGGCTCAAACTGATAAGGCTGGAAAAATCGGGGTGGACATTGCCATTCCACCCGAGATGTTGGGAGAAGCACATAAAAAACTGTAAGTTATAAATGTTTCCGTAAACACAAAGCAGCCGGTGGCGGCTAATTAGGTAGATGAAGGTGTACTAAATGAGATAATGCTCGACAGTCAACATATTTCGAGAACCAAACAGTTTGCGGGCATTTCAGTGCCGTCAAATACTCTGTAGTTTCTTGTCGGAGCAAAAAGTATGTGCTCCATCCATCGTAATTAGTAAGTAGGACGTTGGAGATAAAAACCTCAGGAATTTCTGCTGAGACAAATTTTAAGGTGGGTTTTAGCGTGTATCGTTTTGGAAGGAAGTAACAGCAGGTGAAGCGGATTCGTCTGAGATCAGTGTGGCGGTGCTATTCCACATTAAACCAAACACAATCCACAAAATACCAGATCTCATTCACCTTCTGTGGGGTGAAGGTTGCATGTTATGGTTGAAGGTAAAAGGCCACGGTGCCATTCATGTGGAGTGGACTGGCCACCAGCAATACCAACAACACCAACAACACCTACAACAGCAGAAAGAAATAATGATGTCGGATACACATAACACCTAGCAGCTCTCCTAACTAAGCTCTCCTTCTCTCTCTCCGTCTGCTCTAAACTCAAATACATGCACCCGCACCCTGATTTCACAGATACTGAAACCTCTGCATCAAACAGTGAAAATGAGAACAAACGCCAAAACAAACAAAAAACACAATAAAACATCATGTTCCACACCAACATAGCCCCACCAATATATATATATATATATATATATATATATATATA
>NC_068993.1:22232984-22237340 GCF_001194135.2 Octopus bimaculoides
TATATATATATATATATATATATATATATATATTTAAAAAACTCACTACAGTCATGGATACACCGACAGTAATACCAACCCCTCCAGCATCATAATCGAAAACACCTCTACCACTATCACCACCAGCTCCTCGAACACTACCACAACTAATACAGTTCTATATTTAAGAGATGAGGAATTATGTACATTATTTATATTTTACGGATATTTGTCCTCATCTTGTTTGTTGTTAACACAAGGTTTCGAATGATATATCCTCGATCAGTTCTGTGAAGTGGGTGGAATTCTTCACGTACGACGTTGATTTTCCTCTAATGGACTGATTATATCCATCAGGTGTCTTGGGGAAATTTCGAACCTGGGTTCTCATTCCTAGAATATTACTATTATTATTATTATTATTATAGAATCGAACTCGAAATTTTGGGGTTAGTAGCCCGCGCTCTTAACCACTATGCCATATGCCCATGGCAATTATGGAGTGAATTTTAGGGCTTATAAATCTAATATCCCCCTATCCTTCCTTAATACCGCTTCCCATATGCTACTCATATCTGCACTCGGTCTGCTTAGGAGGTTGTTGTGTCCTAGTATATGAGCTGCTTCTTTTAGCTTTCGTATTTTCCAGTGATGTTCTCTATCTATTATTTTAACTTCATCCCACAGGGGGAGGTTGTTTCCATTTTTCCATACATGATCAGCTATACCCGATTTATCAATATCTCTTCGTGTCACAGCTTTGCAATGTTCGTCTACCCTTATTTTGAAAATAACCAGAGATGATGATAGAAAGAGAATCCAACAATATCTAGAAAAGTCGTACATGAAAAAATTTGAAATGGTGAAGACATGCCAGAGTAAGAAGTTTACGAAACTCAAAGGTCAGAGAATGAATACTGAAGTCCGTCACCCACCTATGAAAGAAGTAATTAATGTAAGTAACCGACATCTAGAAAGCTCTGAAGAAGCAATACTAAACAAACGTCTCAACTTTGCGACAACCATCAAGCACATTCCATACTGAACATAATAGCCCCTATTGAAGAGATAGCCATAAATATACCGAAAGCTCAGGAAAATAAACTAAGGTGGAAAATGAGATAGGTACTAGAAAAAGCAAAACTTCCCAAACCAAACATCACTAAGGAAGAAACGTTTGCTATCAAAAGACTACAAAGTGATAATTCCATCATAATACTTCCAGCAGACAAGGGACATGCTACAGTGGTGATGAACAAGTCTGACTACTCGGAAAAACTGGCAAGTCTTGTAAGTGATGGTAGTTACAGCAAAGAAAAAAAAAGACCCAACTCTGAAAACAGAGAGGAAGTTGTCACAGATCTTGATCAAGAACAAGGATCCCTTTACACCGATGAAGTACAGACAACTGATTCAACACTACAATAAACTACCACACATGTACGGTCTCCCTAAGATTCACAAGGATGGTATTCCATTAAGATCTATAGTGAACTGTAGAGGTTCAGCGTGTCATCCACTGAGCCGCTTCCTTGTTGAGGTTTTTTTTATCGTGGGTGCCACTGATTTGCACGAGTGCGCGCGTTCAGAAACAACGTGCGGTTGTCATGGCAACAATCTGTTAATGCCTTGCTGTCTGATGATGGACTAAAATCACCGAAATTTTCAAAATTTAATTCCAAATAACATCAGATTCTTAATTTACGAGATAACTAATTAATCAAAATTCAGAACTGCATCGATACATCAAAATTGAAAACAGTCTAAGCAAAATTAAAGGAGCTGATTTTGTGAGTGAAGCATAGAAGACCCGAGTTGTCTAAAAC
The DNA here is from genome assembly GCF_001194135.2 of Octopus bimaculoides. Lineage (NCBI taxonomy): Eukaryota > Metazoa > Mollusca > Cephalopoda > Octopoda > Octopodidae > Octopus > Octopus bimaculoides. The sequence goes on from NC_068993.1 coordinate 22,234,790, forward strand.
AGTCCACTTCTATCATCTTTTTTCTTCGTGTTTTGTATACATATTATCTTGCATTTCTTTTGTGCTTATAAACTGCATTGATCATGAACCGGCAACAAAAACTGGAAGCTGCTCACGCGACAATGAAGCTCTACAGGCAGAGAATAATGGAAGAGCAGAGGCAGGAAATCCTAGAGAGAGATAGGCAACGCCAGCCTGTGAGACGTGCGTCAATGGATGGTGAACAACGCGAGGAACGCTTGCAGCAAGATAAGAAGAGGCAACAAATAAGACGAGAAAATATGAATGAGGAACAGCGTGAGCAGCAGAGAAACTTATTCCAGTAAAGAATAGAGAACATAAATCAACCTGACAGGGTTATTTATCAGCAAAACCAAAGGGGAAGATATCGAGAAATATTTCAAAATATGAATGCTGGTGAAATTGATAATTTAAGGAAGTATCAGATGTAGCGATAGCGTGTGAGAAGACATAGGCCAGTGCTGAACAGAGCTATTGTTAATGAATTTGAACAATTTAACATAGGGGAAATGAACATTATATGTGGATACTGTAGTACGCTTCGGTTTAAAAAGGAAAGTAACAGCTGTTGCCACAAAGGAAAAGTGAATGTGCCTGCATTGCAACTATATCCAGAGACACTAAAAACATTAGTTGAGGGAAACGATCAAGAGTACGTTTCATTCCGTAGAAATAACAGAAATTACAATTATAACTTCTTTGCGTCATTTGGTGTCAAACTGACAGCACCTCAAGGAAGGGGTCCATATTGCTTCTGCATTCAGGGCCAAACTTACTGCACAACGACAAACCTACATCCTGCTAATGATCAACCGCAGTTATACATCATTGATGCTGATGAAGCTCTGCAGCACAGGATGGATGGATGCACCTCAAAATTCTGAGTGTTCCCCTGTTACATATGAGAAAAATAAGGGATGTTATCCACCAAATCAATCCTTATGCAGAATTGTACAAGAACATCCATGCAGTTGAACAACGAGAAGAGGAAAGAGCCAGAAGAGTCAATGTGTCAATACGGAGATATGAGTTCCGCTTCAGGAGAGGGTCCGATATCAGGCGCTACAATTTCCCCACCAGCAATGAAATAGCAGTAGTGTTTGTTAGAGAAAACGGTGTCCCTCCTGAAAATAGAGACATTATTGTGTATCCCAGAGATGCTCCTTCTGAAAAAATATCTTACATGTCATGTCACTTGGATCCTATGAGCTACCCAATTCTGTTTTCCCCCGGGGAATTTGGTTGGCATTGTGAGATGCAGCATATCGTGGAACGCCGGACACGTCTGCGTAATCGTCTGACAATGCAAGAATACTACAGCTATCGTCTTGCATTCAGAGATGGGTTTAGTGTTATTCACAGAGCTGGAAAATTATTTCAACAATATGTTGTGGATGCATATGTCAAGGTTGAAAGTTGTAGGTTGCAATATCTTAGGAACAATCAGACCCAGTTGCGAGTGGAAAGGTACAACGGATTCATGGACTATTTGAACACAGGAGCAGATGAGAATATTGAATCAGGAGTGCCAGTGATACTGCCTTCCTCATTCACAGGCAGTCCAAGGAATATGAACCAATATTTTCAGGATGCCATGTCAATTGTTTCAAAATATACTAAACCAGACTTGTTCATCACTTACACTTGCAACCTGAAGCGCCCTAAGATAGTTGATAACCTACAGCAAAATAGGCCAGATTTAGTTGCCCGAGTGTACAAGTCACACCTTGCAGAACGTATGAGGGACATAAGGGATAGACACATTGTTGGTAGCGTTGAGAAATGAGGACAAACTCAGAAACAGCGATAACATAGATAGGATCGTGACAGCTGAAATTCCTGATGCCAATTATGTTCCAGTCTTGCATGATTTAGTAAAAAAAATGCATGACACATGGTCCTTGCGGAACAGATAATCCTTCTTCCCCTTGCAAGGAAAATGACTCATGTCAAAAGAAATATATATATATAAACCAACGACACATACCTAATGCAATCAAGGGTCTCCAGAATTTCTGAAAACACTCCACTCCTTGAAGTCAGTACATCTCATCAGACAATGTTCTTAGTAACAGTTTGTCTTCTTCTCCTTCCTTGTCTGTCTGTCTCCATCACCTTAACCCTTACATCTGAGAGTTTGCGAGCTCTGGAGTATGCCACATACAACGGCCCGTGACTGAACACTGGCTGGGGTAAGACCAATCCCACCTTCTCAAATGTCTGCCCCTGTGACTTGTCAATAGTCATGGCATGTGACAAACGGACAAGAAACTGTGTTCTCTCCAAGTTAGGGTCGCTTGGAGCTAGATTTATTCCGGGGATGAGGACACGTCTGTCAATTAGTGAGCCGCTAATCAAAGAAGTCGCGGTTGAATATTGATGCATGACCACCACTTCCAGTCTTGTACCATTTCAGAGTCCATTCTGGATAAAAAGATTACGAAGAAGCATTACTTTTGAGCCGGCTTTTAAATTCAAGTGGATAACGCGCAGCCTCGGCACGATCATCTGTCAAAACATTATCTGTAAT
>NC_068993.1:22237721-22239860 GCF_001194135.2 Octopus bimaculoides
ATATATATATATATATAGATATATATATATAATAAAATGAATATCTTTCAAAAGAGGAAACTATTTATATGTGGCATGTATTATATAGTTTTATACATATATAGGTCTATTGTTTTCTGTAGTCATATCGAAGGAAACTGACATGGCTCTGTGTTGGGAGTGGGGAGTACCATTGACTGATTGTCATGGGCAATCTTTGCACACATGGTGAACACTCCCAAGTATCTCTGTGTGTTGTTTATTTTCCCAGCCTCTGAGTATTGTTTGTTAAAAAAAGGATAGAATTAATAGCTAAATTTTAGTTATTTGTAAATAGAACTCAACAAATATACGCAATTTTAGTATTTGCTGCCTAAGTGTCTCATTCTATTATATATGTAAAGATTTTAATTACTCCTTTCTTCAATGCGTTATTTTTATACATACATATACATAGAAAAAAGTTTATTATTTACTGAACATTCTACGGGTCCCGGTAGTTATTATTATTATTATTGTTATTATTATTATTATTATTATTATTATTATTATTATTATTATTATTAGTAGTAGTAGTAGTAGTAGTAGTAGTAGTAGTAGTAGTAGTAGTAGTAGTAGTAGTAGTAGTAGATGCGGTATTAAAGTAGTGAGCAACTGGCAGAATCGTTAGCACGCCGGGCAAAAGGCTTAGAGACGTATTTCGTCTGTCTTCTTTACGTTCTGATTTCAAATTCCGCTGAGGTCGACTTCACCATTCTTCCTTTCGGAGTTAATAAAATGATTACTGGTTGAGCATTGAGGTCGCTGTAATCGACTAGCCCTCCCACCGAAATTTCATTTGTTATGTCTATTGTAGAAAGGATTATCATGTTTAGTAGGAGAAAATGATAAAATGGGAAGAAAAAAAAATGAAAAACGAAAGTGACTTGAAAAGATTTTGTCATAAGCCTCTGCGTTTGGATTCCTAACTGTGGCTGAGTTCGCTTTATATCTCTCTCGGGTATCGATATAGAAACCAGAATTAATGTATTGATGTGGATTCAATCACCTATATCCACGCCAACAAAGTTATGGTCCAGTGCCAGTCTAATAAATCATTATAACATTACATATTACTATCTTAGCTAAGTGCTGCTTCTCATCAGATTTGTTGAGAAGTGGAAGACAAAGCAAACTTTGTCCGAGTGAACTCTGCATGCGCTTGTTTGTTAAAAGGATACAACGGGATGAAGGGCGACCTTGGTTTTGAGGTGTTTCCTGCATAGCTCTCGGATGTCACCCATTTTTGAGAGATTATTCATTGTTGGGGTTATTATTACTGTTGATTCTTCTTTTTATACGCTCCTTCGGGTAATCTCACATTGTATCGTCCAGTATCGCACCCAATGTTGTTGTGAACCCTTATGGTTAATAAAGAAAACAGTACTATTATAGAGTAAGAGAAAAGCGCATGTCATCAGCGTGACATTGGGGTACAAATATACGAAGCCCAATATACCCATCATGTCTACCCGTCTGATAAGGATACACCAGACACTTGCATCACAAACAAATGTGCACGACACGATGATTTCATATCAAGACAAATAGCGCATGATCTTGTAGGTGGGGCCCAATTAAAATTTTCTTGTGGTCGAGTACCGCATCCCGCACAAAAGGTCCCTGAATAGGGGTCCATTAAGGATGATGTGCAAAACACTCATGTTTCCATAGGTGAATCATCCACATCACCGAGAATTCTTCTCAACACATGGTTTTGATGCTCCCCCACTACTTCTGCTCGTGATCAGAGATGCACATATCGTCAGCTACGGAGGAACATAGTCAACTAGTTTCGGTCAAGCAAATGACAAATAAGTCTGTGGTATTGAGCAGAATAATTGCTGTAGCCCATCTTTTACACCATGACAAAACACGTACATAACACTTCCAATCAGTTGAGATCAGAGGCCATGAGATCCAATGTCTGGCATTGTAGCAGGGCATTTATCATTATCATTATTATTATTATTATTATTATTATTATTATTATTATTATTATTATTATTCGAAATATATTATTACTATTTGTTTACGTAGTTAGCTGCTGTTGATTAGTGCGTTATTTGTTTTATATAGTAAACACTGCCGGCGAAATTAGCTTCTATAAGCATTATTTCA
>NC_068993.1:22241149-22242835 GCF_001194135.2 Octopus bimaculoides
TATATATATATGTATATATATATATATATACATACGCATATATATATACGTATGTGTGTGTATATGTATATATGTATGTATATGCACATATATACATGTATATACACACATACACCTACACATACAGACATATATACTGTCACTTCTAGTTTCTATATATGTCTGTGTGTACGTGTGTGTGTGTGTGCGTGCGTGTGTATGTGTATTTATAAACAACTTACTTTAAATATATAGGTATATATACAGACATACATATATATATTTATATGCATATACATATGTATATGTATACACACACACACACACACATATATACATACATGCATTTATATGTTTGTATGTGCTTGTTCTAACGAATGACAGGTATGCGTATGACAGCGTATGATTGTATCAGTGTGTGTGTGTGTGTGTGTGTGTGTGTGTGTGTGTGTGTGTGTGTGTGTGTGTGAAAAGAGGTGTATATGTCACGTAAGAATTGTAGTTTAATGATGATTGAGAAATATTAATATTGAGAAAAGAAAAACAAAAAAAAAACAACAAATATTTCTCAATTACGATATTAAACGAATAAGAAAAATGCTGACGTAAAACAATAGCCCAAGCTATTCATATCACTAGGCTTTTTGAGATAATTTAAGGAAATAATAGTTACGTGTAAGAGAGAATGAAACTGTGAGTGATGGATGTGGTCGGTGTTGAGGAATTTAATAAATTTCCTAAATGGGAAATCATAAAATAATATAAATTTGGGGTGTTCATAAACTTACTGCGTGCTATAGTTTTGATAGCTAGATTTGTAATTAGAATTAACCGTCAATAGCTAATTAGTATTTCTAATTTGAGTGCTAAAACAATGATTGGAACAAATATGACTCGCGGAGACTTTATTTCTAATGTTTTTACGCCGCTATCAGATTATACTGAGCGTCATTGCGAAATGCCAGTATATATATCTTAAGCTTTTTTACTTATAAATAATATTGGCTACAGAGTGATTTTAGTTTCAATTTCTGTCCTCAATTTTTTCACTTACTCTCCCTCACTTCCTACTCCGTCTCTCTCTCTCTCTCTCTCTCTCTCTCTCTCTCTCTCTCTCTCTCTCTCTCTCTCTCTCTCTCTCTCTCTCTCTCTCTCTCTCTGTCTTTCTCTCGGTCTTTCCCTTTCTCTTGTTTCACAATCGCTGTATGCATAAGCAAATACATATCTACGTATCTACACACACACACACACACACACACACACACACACATATATATATATATATACATACACATATTCGTGTATATGTATATGGGCACATATATATGTGTGTGTGTATATATATATATATATATATATGTATATATATATATATACACATGTATGTGTGTGTATTAAACATATACGAATACACATACGCACAAACATTGTGGCGATGTTGGCAAATCTGCATCCTCTGAAGAGGGTGTTCCCTTAACGCATTTCTCTGGCAGATATTCAGATTGACATAATTTATAACCAAGCTGTACGCTTGAGTTACAGCTTCAATCCACAGGAGGGGCTTCTATGTAAGGTTTGAAACGGGGCTGTATAAAATACAGTTTGCCCAAGATGACGCGCAGTAGGACAGGACTGAACACTGTACCATGTGTTATATACCATGTGTGTGTATGTATATATACATATATATATATATATATATATATA
>NC_068993.1:22243217-22244136 GCF_001194135.2 Octopus bimaculoides
TATATATATACATATATATATATATATATATATATACATATATATCTGAGTGTATGAATGATTGTATGCAAGCATGCTGGCATGCATGAGAAAATATTTCAATTCACTTCACAACTACGTGGTACTGTGTTCAATGCTATTGCTTGGCATCTCGGGTAAATGACATTTTTATACAGTCCATGTCAAACCATACATTGGTTGGATGGCAACTGCTTAGTAGGCACTTCTGTGGATTGTACTTATAACTCAAAACATACAGCCTGGTCATACACTGTGCCGCGCTGGTTATCTGCCAGAGAACTGCGTTAAGCGATCCTTTTCATTGGACGATGGAGATTTGCCATTACCACCTACGCCACCGTATTTTGTGCGTGTTTGTGTGTGTATGTGTATGTGCATGTGTGTGCGTGTGCGCGCATTGGTTTTGAATTTTGGCACAAGGCCAGTGATTTCTTGGGAAGAGGTAAGTCGTTTGCATTAACCGCAGTATTCAAGTGGCACTTATTATATTGACCCCTAGTGAGTGAAAGGCAAAGTCGACCCCGGCGGTATTTGAACTAAGAACGGTAACGATTCTGCCAGCTCACCACCTAGTATGTACGTATATCCCAGTCAATTGATTAATTGAATGAATTTCTTGTACCCTGTCATTTACGTAACAAAGATTTCCACAGATATGAGTACCCCTTACGGAATTATCTGGTAGAATAAGCATGACAATATTGCAACTTTGATTACAAATACTGTGAGATATATACATGTTTATTCTAACTTTTGAATATAACTACATGCATGCTCTTCAATGTGTGTAAATAAACAATAATGCGTGTATACGTGTGTGTGTGTATGTGTGTGTATGAATGTGCATGTAAGTGTGCTATTGATACTGAAGTAATGACTCTACCTAGACACAACAATA
>NC_068993.1:22244809-22249777 GCF_001194135.2 Octopus bimaculoides
ATATATATATATAGGAAATTCAGAGATTCTCCGTCTAGAAGACACTTTGTAGTGCTCAAAAGATACAAACTTAAACTCCGATGTCTTTACAGGGGATCCTTTCAAAAGGTTAAGAAAGGCGATAAGAGGGAGCATATACATATGTGTGTGTGTGTGTCTGTGTGTGTGCATGTGTGTGTGTGCGCGCGCGCGCGCGAACGTATTCCTATGATGAAAGAGAAGCAGCTCTAGAGTAAAATCTGTATGTATGTGACAACGTACATGTATCATTGAAAAATCAAAACCTGCAGTTTTCGACTGAGAAAAAGATCTTTTTGTAGACGTATTCAGTTAAAAGAAAAAAAGACAATATACTTTAGAGCAAGGTGAAAGGGAATCGCCCCGAAGAAGACTGCGTGAGTGATAGAAGGGCATTTCATTCGTTTTTGCAGCTTGTCAATATCACATACTCATAACACTTCCAAAATAAAAATGAACCGCTGAATGCTGCGGCAACGCTATGAACTGTTGAATCTTCCCAGTGTTTATTTCATTCTGTTACATAGTTTACCCCACAAAATACCTTCTGCGCCATAGAGCGAAACACAAAAGCTAGTGTGTAAGGTCCCCATATATATTACCTGAGTGTTGAAATTTGCAACAGAAGAAAAATAGACCTAACCCTAAACATTGAGAAGTTGTGATCCGTCCGTCTCCTAGCACATATAGTAACAAAGATGGTACTACAAAAGGTCATTTGGAAGAACAATTTGAAATCACACTACATGACTGTGTATGTGCTTGTGTGTTTGTGTGTACATATAATGTGTATGCGTCTGTGTTGAGTGTGTATATACATACGTTTGTATGTAAACATGTATAATTTATGTGTGCATGCGTGAATATAACGTATGTATTACGTTTGTATACACATACTTGTATGTATGCATACATGTGAGTTTATACATATACATAAGCAATTTGAATGCATGCATGGATACACACATACATACTTACAAAGATATATACATACATACATACATACATACATACATACATACATACATGCATATGCATACATATTTTCTCACACACAAAATGAGTTTCAGAAATAGGATCAAATAAGTATTGATTAATTTAATTCGGTCATATAATCTAGCAATTCTAATTATTGTCAGCAGTTAAGAATAATTTACGTTAATAAGATTGGGTTTCGCCATATTGAACTTGTATGAATCTCGCTATCAATCTTCCTGGTGGCCATTTTCCTACCAAATCAATGTGGAATCATACAGCTTGGCATCTACAAGTCTTATATCACGAATGTTCCTTTTGCTGATTTTTATTATTTTTAATAATTGATGTTATTGCTCCCCCCAGTTGCTTTCCAGTTCTTGTCGCTGCTATTGTTGTTGTTTTTAATTGTTTTTGTTGTTGCTGATGTTGTTGTTGTTGTTGTTGCTGCTGCTGCTGCTGCTGCTGCTGTTGTTGTGTTTACAGTTGTTTAAACAAGATCGACTCTAATTGAACTAACCTATGATCAAAGGCATTTCAGCCGTGGTCGTCTTTTTAGGCTCAAGATTAAGGTTAAGCTTAGTGTTTGGGTTAGGATCAAATTATTTAAGACTGTTATGTTATTTGATCGTTTTTATTAATTTAGGATATAATGTGAGGGAGATTAATTTGCAATTTGCAGAATATTGAGCTAACACGAAAGGCTCCCACGTTTGCTCATCAGCGTCATAGATCAAAATAAGTCGATACATGTATTTATGCTTATATGCATGCCTTTGTGGACCATCCATCAGCATGAGCCATACAGCTGCTATTGCAAGGCCCATAAAGGACCCTGCGTGTGTTCATATCAAAAGTTAAAATTAACAACCAAATGCGCTTAAATCACACTCTACGGTCTTTGTTGAAATATAATATAACCCTAGATATACATTGTAAACTTAGGCATTTAAAAAGGCTGTATCCCATAGATTGTTCAACTTGGATAACGAGACTCATTGTCAGTGCTGACCTCAAGCTAAACCGAAGCAACAACAACGACAAATCTACCCACTTTGTTCATATAGATGTGATAAGTCTTCGATAATGCGAAGTACCTAAAACTACTTTGTCAATTATTATTTTCGTAAGCAATGATAGATTATTATGTTCAGCTGTCATTAAACCTTCAATCCCTCTCAACTCTTAAATCTACGATTTTGATCCAATTCTGTGATTATTAATCTTCTCTGCTGTCTCTTTCTTTAATAACAAAGCAATGATAGTATAAAAGATTTGACCACGAATTGTTATTAATATATTTTCAAACGACTTCTTTAATTTATGTTTTCTTTCTACTGTTTTCTCTACTCCAGCTTCTTTGATCTATCTCTTCGCTTCATACTGAATAATTTCTTAGTTTCCTATTCTTTTATTCTTTTACTTGTTTCAGTCATTTGACTGCGGCCATGCTGGAGCACTGCGTTTAGCCGAGCAAATCGATCCCAGGACTTATTCTTTGTAAACCTGGCACTTATACAGTATCGGTATCTTTTGCCGAACCACTAAGTTTCGAGGGGGTATACACACCAACATCTGTTGTCAAGCAATGGTGGGGGAAAAACACAGACACATACACACATAAACACACACTCACACACACACACACACACACACACACACATATATATATATATATATATATACACGACGGGCTTCTTTCAGTTTCCGTCTACCAAATCCACTCACAAGGTTTTGGTCGGCCCGAGGCTATAATAGAAGACACTTGCCCAAGTAGGACTGAACGCGGAACTATGTGATTGAGAATCAAGCGTCTTACCACACAACTGCTCATGCGCCTTAACTATCTGTATATATCTAATGCTATTTCCTACTATGTAGTCTACAATAATAGTCTAGTGGTTAGGAATGCGGGACTTATGATCGTTAGATTGTGTGTTCGATTCATGGACCGGGTGGCGCGTTGCGTCTTTAGGTAAGACATTTCATTTCATGTTACGTCTGCCTACTTAGCTGAAAATAAATACGTTCAACCGCTGGAAATTACGCCACCCAGTGACGGTTTAATCGTTTAAATGCCACGGAAACTGAGATAAGCCCCAGCCTAATGAGTCCTCTGGTTCGAGATATAGCTTTAACTGATCTAATTGTTAAGTGAATGCTGACTTAATTCAATAAGCAAACATATATAAACGTAAATTTAATGAAGGGAAATTCTTTAGCACTAAGGATTAATTCTTAGCAAGAAAGGCAGAAAAGTCAACTCCGAAAATAATAAAGAATTGAATGAGATATGCATTTCACAGTAGTCCTCTTGTCTTTATATATATATATATATATATATAAAGATTAGACCGTTGAGTTAATGTTTTTGTTTCCACTACAGGTGTACACTTGAGCTCAGAACGTAAAGACGGACGAAATGCCACCAGGCATTTTACCTAGCGTGCTAATGATTCTGCTAGCTCACCTTTCGTAAAAATTTATCTATCATTTTTTGCGTGGCTTATCCTAAAAGTATTTATTTTCTTATTTTATTACTTAGTTTCCTTGGTTCATTCATATTATTACATTAGAAATATATTAGAACTCATACAATGCGAAATGCATGAAAAGAACGTCCTCACAATATTAACACCTGAACAATAATAATTTCTGATTTCTGTTTCACAAAGTACAAATAAACCTTATGCTTTGAATCAAATACCAATATTTGTATTTTGCTTGAATTTTCCATAGTTCCTTTTCTTCCTTAGTGGATTGCATTTGCTTTCTTGACTTCTAACAGTGTATTGTTAATAAAGTGCAAGATTCAGTCCATTCATAAGAAACCACAAACAATGGAATTGTTCGAGGATAACTGAGATGTTGTGACGTTCACATTTTTGTATTGACATTGACTGAACTGTAAATTAAAACCAGATTGTGAACTCAAATCGGCTGAATTTTGTGTCTTATTTAATGATGTTCGCAACAACTGATCTAAAATGTATATCCAATCAAATTTACTGGATATAAGATTGTTTATATGGAGACATTAAAGGTTGATATGGTAAGTTATTTCTCAAACCATAAGGGAAATCTGCTTCAACGGGTTCGAAACGGGGTAATACATTCGACTTACTTCCTTTCTACATTCTACAATACCAACTTAATTAATTTGAATATTTACCATGACAGTAACAAAATGCATACTTCTAACTTTTTGCTATTATATACAAATTTAGTTTACGTGCAACATTAAATCACTCACTTACACATACATATTCTTACATACACACACATACACATACATACACGCACAACACAGTCAGCTAAGATGCTCGATTTCAATTTTTTTCAAACAATATATTTCTCATTAATTTCCAGGCAAAATTGAACAACACAATTTACTGTACATTTGTTTTAGAGTCAATAAGAATATCTTCACACAATCAGGAATAAAATTTATTATAGACAAGTGAATCAAAAAACAAGATGGTGACACTGGATTCTTGAACTTAAAAATAAATCATTGTTCCATTTCATAGAGTTTCCAAAGCCACCTCAACCGTCACCAGTTGGTAACAGTAAATGTAAATAAATCATACATAATTAATGAAATTATTCTCTACCAATGTTAACCTGTGTCCACAATATCATTGCTTTACACACAAGATGAGGTGATAGGTTTGGTGGTGATAGTATAAATCTCTATAACTAAGAATGTAGAAATAAATAAACATTATTTGCTCTTTATTTTAGAGTTTATTACGGATTAGAAAAATTTTTTTGAAGACTGAATTTATTAATTCCTAAAGAATACACACAAGTCCAACGTCAATAACTTAGGATTTAAAAAAGGACAGCTGCACAAACGAGCGAACTAATTTCTCGTCTTTCTCTTACGCTAACTCTTTTCTTGATCTCTCTTCCATGCACTTTCATCTTTTCCCTCTCTCTCTCTCTCTCTCTCTCTCTCTCTCTCTCTCTCTC
>NC_068993.1:22250038-22258668 GCF_001194135.2 Octopus bimaculoides
CTCTCTCTCTCTCTCTCTCTCTCTCTCTCTCTCTCACCCTGTATACATACATACATACATACATACATACATATTTTGGGATAGTGACTGATGATGAGGAATAAGCTACGCATCTTCTGAATCTTATGCTTTTGTAAAATTTTGTGTTTTTGTTAAACTTTTCAAATATATTTATTTACCGCCACGCATTTCTGATTATTTTACTCATTTATAAAATATTCTTGAAATATTTTCTCTTTCTTTACCTCACTTTTGTCTTCCTCTCACTCTCTTTTTCTCCCCCCACTCCTGATACCTTATATCTTTCTTCGTTCTGACTGTCTTATTTTTCTTTCCCTCGTCTCCAGTTCTGCAGGACATTTTCATTTTCCTTTGCATTACCCCATAATCTGTCAGTCTTGCCTCTGCACAGCTTCTTTTTGTTGTATATGTATGTTTTATTTTGTTGTGTTTGTTTTCTACATTGTCCTGTACATTCATTGGCTATTCCCAGTGGATTTTCGTCACTGGCGCCACCAAAAGTGAACAATATCAACGTTAAAGGCACGAAATTGTAATGATTTTTGGACGTTGATTGATGAGGAATCAGCTACGAATTTTCTGTTCAATATTTGAGATATGAGGAAATATGTACCTTATTTAAATTTGACGGATATTTGTCCTCATCTTGTTTGTTGTTAACACAACGTTTCGGCTGATATACCCTCCAGCCTTCGTCAGGTGTCTTGGGGAAATTTCGAACCTGGGTTCTCATTCCTAAGGTATTTTTCGATGTTGTTATTATTATTATTATTATTATTATTCAGGTCACTGCTTGGAATCGAACTGGAAATCTTGGAGTTTGTAGCCCGCACTCTTAACCACTACGCCATATGCCCGTGGGGAGTATTGAAGTGAATTTTTTAGGGCTTATAAATCTAATATTTTTCTATCCTTCCTTAATACCGGTTTCCGTATGCTACTCATGTCTGCACTCGTTCTGCTTAGGAGCACATATGCTAGCACACATCAACCTCCTAACAAGACGAGGAGAAATATCCATCAAATGAGTAATACGAGTAATATTTTACGGCTGTTTAGCGCTCACTGAGTGTAGTATTGCGCATTGTGTTTTCATATATATGAAGTAGATTGGTGCAAGCGAATGCATATAAAATAACACGTTTGAATTATTTGAACATTCACCCTATCTGATGAAGACGTGATAGATCAAAATCTTCAAGGAGTTTAAATACATATTTATATACGTTCATGAGTAGGTATGTGCGCACACATCTAAGTATTTTTGTTAATACTCATTTTAGTTCTTTCTTTAAAATAGGCCCGATTCTAAGAAAGAAACATTTATTAAATGCAGAGTTATACGCTGCATTTAAATAAAATTTCTTATATTTTTATTGTTCCGCTTACAAAGCAGGTTTTAGCTGGTCACATTGGTCATATTCTTTGCCTGAAAGCCTACAACTTTTCGAGTTTACTGCTTTGATATGACCAATTTCGTTCTTGCTGATTTTGAGAGAGAACGCATATCGGATCTCTCTAACCCTGTTTAGTTTTTACTTCCAGAGCATTTATACTGTTTATTTTGTTTGCATTTAGCAAAAGTTTCTGTGATAAAATTCAATCAATGTTCCTTCCATTCAAACATAGGTATGTACCGTACATTAAATATATGTTGTTGAATAATTTTGCCCACGAAGTTTTAGGTACGAAGACATTGTATGCAGCTTCAATAAAAACATTATGTCACATTTAAAGGCAGTACTTTTTGACATCTGATGGGCTGCACGATGACTGCCTTGACCAAAATCATTTAAGATATTTCTGAGAAGGGGTTGCTTTTTACGGAGATATTTAAAAATTTCTGGTATACAGCTTGTATGTTAGAAACGAATTTCTGATACTGGTTTGTTTAAGAAGACACTTTGATAATGAAATTTTTCACCCAACGTCTTGAAATAGTTTGAAGTTAATTTCCCTTCAATAGTTTGGCGTGTTGAATTTTACAGCCGACCAATTTCTTTTTACAATGTATTTATTGTGCTGCAAACTTATTATTCGCCTTACACCTTATGATGTTATCTAAATGTTTGATTACTTTCTTTCTTTCTTTTTTTTTTTGTAGTTCATGCCGTTGATTTTTTTAACTTCTAATTTTGCTTGTTATTCACTTGGATTACTTACATTGTGTTATTCTATTATCGTTTTCACTGTGGGTATTTCTAGAGTGCTCTTTCAGAGCGATAGCAGGTATCGATTATCTAATTCGTGTTATCACTTTTTCATAGTCTCCAACGCTATCGTAAATGACTTTTAACATGAGTGATGATTGCTTCTTTACTCTCATCAAAAAAATGGTCTGTTGTCTAATGGTAGCTTAGAGAAATCGAAAAATTTCTCCTCAGACAGCAGTGTGAAGTTGTTTTTAAACTATATATATATTTGATAGTAATATCTATTGGATCAGTTCATACATATATATAGGTGTTGCATTGTAATGATGGTGGAGATGGTTATGATTGTGGTAAATGGGTTGATGATGATGATGGGGAAAATCCTATCACCGGCTTGTTTACATTTTAAGCTTCCTTTAGCAAATTTTGAATATCTACAAAAAATTAGCAAGCGCTGTAATAACTGCTCTCTCTGGCAGCCATTTTTCGGATGACATAAAACGACTGTTGCTGGAGTTATGTAACTGGAGAGGTTTCGTTCCAATATCTCTTTAGCCGAACGCGGGGAGCTGGCTGAATCGTTTTGCACGCCAGGCAAAATACTTAGCGGCAATTCCTCCGTTTTTACGTTCTAAGTTCAAATTTCGCCAAGGTTGACTTTGCCTTTTATCCTTCCGGGGTTGTTAAAATAAGTACGAGTTGAGCACTGGGATCGATGTAATCGACCCACACTTCCTCCGAAATTGCTGGCCTAGTGCAAACAGTTGAAACTAATATTTCTTTAGCCGAACTGCTTACTATAACAGATAGAATGAAATTCTCCAGGTATTTTTCTGATACGGACATAAAATTTCGATTCAAAGGTGAAGACCAAGTGAATCGAAAACAATACTTGCAGATTTCTTAATAGTTAGAATTTTTGAAATCAGTATTGGCGGCGTTTTCAATATCAGCCTTGATCGTAGAAGCGACATTTCGTGTGACATGTATCTTATATAACTGTTTCTCTTACACACACACACACACACACACACACACACACACACACACACACAAACACACTCACACACGTGTGTGTGCCTTTGTGTATGTGTTTGTCATCCACCACAACTTGAATCCGGTGTTAGTTTGTTTACATCCCCTTAACGATTCGGTAAATGTGCCTGTAGAATAAGTACCAAGCTTTAAAAATAAGTACTGGGGACGATTTGTTCCACTTAACCTTTCAAGATGGTGTCCCAGCATAGTCTCAGTCCAAATATATGTACGTGTGTGTGTGTGAGAGAGAGAGAGAGAGAGAGGGGGAGGGAGAGACTGACTGACAGAGACAGAGATACAAGTTCTAGACCATGTAAGGGTGGACATACTTGTTGAAGAAAAATATTCAATTCATGCTGTTTAAGTTGGAAAGGTAATCATGTCTAGTCCTTCAATCGAAGGTAATTTATTTTTCAAGCATTTAATTCTTCCTTTCACGTTCAACCACTGTACCTCATGGGACAAAAACAGCTAATTTTGTTATAGTCTTTTGAACATTATTCTTTCTATGTGCTGCTGTTGCTGTAGCTGTCGCTCTTGTTGTCTCCTTGACTTACTTGACAATTCAAGGTATAATAAATAGTCGCAAGATCCAATATTTGTCTTTCCTAGACTTACCAGTTTATTAGCATTTAAGGTTTCAGAATGAGTGTTCTTTTAAAAACAAGACCTACAACTTCCCACATTTTCTCTTTTTATTAGCTTTAATTTTCGATGTCGGCCATTTCATTTTCTATATCTTGTTTTCATTTTTATACACAAGTTCAGTTATCAATATAAATATCGTTATAACCTCAATGTTAACTTACTGTTTCCATATCATAGTCGATCAAGCAAAAGGAAATAATTTTCACACGACCATTTTAGACTTCAAAATCCTAACAACACCAATTACCCAACAGTTATTTTAATAAAAAAAATTAAAGAAGCAATGCAATAAAACAATTGATAGTGACTTGTTTTTAATCCAAATTCCTTTAACCCTACTGACAAAATAATTAAATTTGGGGCGGGGGGGTCATTTATGGTGGAAGGAGAATATTTTCTTAGAGAGAATCTGAATAAAAGGAGGAGAAAAGGAACACGACAAAAAAAAGGAAATATGGCAACAAACAATAGTTGATATCAATGGGAACTGGTTGGATTTTTAGTAAGAGTTAAGGGTATAAATTATGAATAGTTAAAGATCTGTGTTTCTATGGTAAAGTTAGAACATTAATTATCCCGCAAATGATGTCAGATGAACAATGTGTAATAGAAACAGACTAATGTGGTTCGGGTCAATGCAGCATAATGTTGTGCACAGTGACCGAGAAGTGAGAAGTGGGAGGGATTTTGTACCATTAGTGGAAAGAATATGCCAACATGATGTAAAGGTTATTCAACTACTGCGCCTGTCTCTTTATGTGGAGTCCAAATAGGATTCTGAAGAAGGTGGGGCGTTGCAGTAGACAAAGTGAATTGTGTTGAGATTTAGGGATAAAGAAATACACCAGTAAAGCTCTAGGTGAAGCAATTGGAGGTCGCAGCTGGGTTTCAATCCGAAGTTCTAGAGAACCTCAACCTGCAGAGGTGAGATGGTCCCTGTCTTTTGGCCTCCGGCAAATAGACGTAAAATGGAAAATGCTAGCTGTTCAAGTAGGTGTAATTTTGAAGTTGAACCCTGAGGGTGAAGCGAAGGAAAGTTGGGTTTTCTACAAAAGTGTATCACAATTAATGCATAGGGAACATTGGGACCAAGTCCATTCATGGCGAAAAGAGAGACTAAATAGTATAAGAGGGAGCTGCTGTCCGCTGGCGAACTAGAGTTCTGTAAAGAATAGTTTTTGTGTCTACGGAAGTCGCAAAAGCAAACCTTTCAGAGTTGCATGACGACATGAAGAGAAAGGACACAGAAGTCAGGTGCGGAATTCCTGTTCCAGGAAAGAATAGGTGAAGAGAATAAGTGGAGGGACATTTATGCAATCATACATGGATCTAAAAAAAAAAAATAATAAAAGCATCCAGATAATTAAAAGATAAGTTGGTGTCACATTTTAACAACATTTTCAGATAAGCAAGGAGAGTCGTTCGTAGCGGCACGAAGTTTGAAAATTCGGCCAGATCCAGAGCAAGTGTTCGACAGGGGTGAGTTATAGCTTGAGAAATTGAAGCTGTGGTACAGAAGCAGCGCAATGGGGTATAAAGGGCTCACATAGACGTTTTCAAGTATTGTTCGTAACTTGAAAACTTGTGACAGAATCTCGAGGTGTTATAACGAGAATAAGTTAAACTAGTAAGTGTATTATAGAAGGGTTGTACAAAATGACAATAATGCTTTAAGAAATTGATAATTCTGCTCAGTATCACTTTAATGTTGATGGGAAACACTTGATGAGTGTATTGGTAAGGAGATCGATGGGTTTCTCTATAAAGAACTCATTTGGAGAGACAGCTACAGTCCCGCGATTTCCAGCATGCGTCGAGTGTGAACAGATGTTCCGGCAGTCCGCTCAGAGGTGAAAAATGATTTAGGAAATGGTGATATCATCTTCTTGAGATTCGCAATAGCTACTTGCATTTTACAATAAAGTTCTAAGGTGATGAAAGTGAAGACTTTGATTCTTTGTGTTGCATAAGTTGTGGATGGATATTCTACCGCACAAGTCGAGAAAAACAGTTTTCACCTGATAAGCCTGGTCGTCGAGCAATTTTACTCACCGACGAGTCGATTATGCATGCAACATATGTATATGAATATATATATACAGTGATCACTCGCCATATCACGGCTCACCTATCGCGCCCACTGTACATCGCAGATTTTTCTGGCTAATATATGTAAATTTATATATCGCAGACTTCTCGGTATATCTCGGGTTTCTGCAGCCTATAGATATTTATATTTTTTTTTAGGTTTTAACTATTTCTGTGGTAAAATAAGCATTTTCATGCCTAAAAGTTAACAAATTAATAAAAATTAAAATATAGTACAGTACTGCACTGTTTAACACATTAATTAGAATATATTAAAAGAAAATGTGAGTGTGTGGTATTATTTTGCATTTACAATAGAATAAATAAATACAAATTATAAAAATAATCAAAACAAATATACAGTACAGTACTTTTCTACTTCGCGGATTTTCACCTATTGCAGGGTGAGGTTTGGGACTTAACACCTGTGATACGCGAGGGATTACAGTAAATAAGTGTGCGTGTGTGCATGTATGCTTTTTTTTGAGTATTATCTAAGTTCTTCAGGAGAGAGTTCAAACCGGTCGCTAACAAAGCGAGAAAACATCTTGATTTTAGAGAGTTCCCAGTGTTGGCAAATATCGGGTTCGGTTGGAGCGTTGGTTGAACTGTCGATGCACACACCCAATTGTACGCATCTTTTTGCATGCGGAGCAAGTGTGTGTGTGTGTGTGTGTGTGTGTGTGTGTGTGTGTGTGTGCGTGTGTGTGCGTGTGTGTGCGTGTGTGTGTGTATTAAGCCACTGCAAAGTTACATAAGTGACAGAAGAGCTGAGAGTTGCGTGCATCTCACTTATTCATTTACTTATAAGTGTACTCGACCATTGAGTCATTCTCGGCCATTGAGTCATGTAAATTTTCAGTGTTTTAGTATGTCGTGTGTGTGTGCGCGCGCGCTTTCTGTATGCACATATGTGCACATGTATGTATGCATGTATAAATCAGTGAGGAATCTGGAAAGTCGAAACTTTACAAAAAGTCTCTTGATATATCTGTTCTGCACTGAGTTCGGCAATACTTTGTAACTCTCACTATCAGAAATGTGAAGAAACCCTAAACTAACCGTACCATTATTTACATATTGATAGAGAAGATATAAATCATTGGATTTATTATATAAATAAATTATAAGTAAATAAAATAGGAAAAATTATTAATGCAGAAAACTACATTTAAAACATTTTTTTTAATGCAGCCCAAATAGGAAGCAGCTTATAATTCAGCCAATTTTTTATACCTGAAAGCGCCGTTTTAAAAATATATGAAGAAAGCATATGCAATTTGAAACATTCAAGGCGATGTTCAATTACTTCATAACGAGCAATTTCATTGGAATTCAAAGCAATTCTCCAAAAGTAAACCCTTAAAATTTCATGAAGTATCAATATTAACAGCACTTTATGATCATATGTATTGGAACGCTTCTATCGTGAGATGCAATTAGATATGGAAATATTTGCATTTAAAAATGCTTAAAGATGCATTTATGCTCTAAAGAAGCGCATTTGTATGTTTACTTGTGTCTTTATTGAGTGTTTATATGTGTAAGCAGTGTAAAACTATGAATGAATCTATGCTTGGTGGTGTACAGTTAATTCGAAGTTTTCCAGTTTTAATATAATATAATTTGATAATATTTACTTCATAATTCTGCTCACACTGTCAAAGAAAAACATAAATATACTTTCCTATATCATAAAAATACTCCATTAAGCCAAACCGATGTTATGACAACCAATACGCTCCCAATAGATGAACCAAAAATATTTAAAAAATTTTAAAAAGGTATCGGAAGGACGATGCATACCTTGCGAGCAGATAGATTTTTTTTCGCAAATTATAGTATGGCTTACAAAGCATTTCTTATCCATGCTTTTTGATTGAACTGAATTAGTTTTTTTTTTTTTTAAAGTATCACCATTATAGGTATTTATGCTCCGGTGAAATTAAGAAATCAACTCCTAAGTAAACGAAACCCTCGAATCCATCATTGTACACAAACACACACACACACAGTATGTACGTACGTACGCACACGTGTCTACGCGCATCGGTACACCATGATCTATACACACGCAGACGAAGATTGATCCATATGAAAAAGAAAGTGAACAAAACAATATGACATCTTGCTTATCGGGAAATTCAGCCAAATGAGGTGAAAATACGTTCAGCCATTTTCCAGTAATTTTGCAAACACACAGAAAAACAGACAAAGACGAGTGATTACAACACCCTGTTTTCGCTTACGCACGCAGAGTAAAAAAAGAATAGCAGTATTCAACGACCGGCAAATTTTGTAAATAACCATTGTAAATAACCATTACTTTGTTAAATCAAATGAATTTAATACCCTGCTTAAATATAGTGAGGTGACCTCATATCCGATTGTTCTATGTATAAAAAATTGTTCCATGTTAACAGGCATATATATATATATATATATGTATCATGATAGGTCGCTGACCACTACATTTATATTTTTTTTCCTTGTTTTTATCCTTATTTCTTTCTGTTGAAGAGCGTAGCTCGAAACGTTAAAGACTTTCTCTATTCTCGAGCGTTAAACTAATACATCCTTTTGTTGTTTACACCACCTGTCCTCGTCTGTTGTTGTTTTTTCGTAAATACTCCCATATATATATATATGTGTGTGTGTGTGTGTGTGTGTGTGTGTGTGTGT
>NC_068993.1:22258964-22262409 GCF_001194135.2 Octopus bimaculoides
ATATATATATATATATATATATATATATATATATATATACAAACACTTACGGAGTGGATTATAGGAAATCCAGGCTACATATGCTTCATAGCGAGCGGAACCTCAAAAGTGGTAAAATCCAGGTGAAGTATATACCGCTGGCTACTCTTCAGGCCAAGGATATCTTGATTAGGTTAAAGGTTACATTGTCGCAAGGAGGTACATGTTGACGCAAAGATTCAATCAGAACGTGTGGAGGGCACAGTATATGAGGGGTGTATAAATGAGGTGAGAAATAATAGAAGAAGAGAAAGAAAAATAAATAAAATCAAATAAAATATAGGGAAGTGAGAGAGAGGGGACTTGGATGGGTCCGTGGTAGATTTTAGCTTAATCACGAATTCTATAGTGGGATTGGCATTTGAAGAGAAGAGAAATTGGAGGAGAGAAAGTGTTGAAATACTTGAAAGTATGTATGAATAAAGCAAAGTAGGGTGGAGAGTTTGAGCACGGTTAGTGATGTTATGGTCAAAAGAAAGAAGTAGTAAAGGTGTATGTAGGTGTATGTATTTGTATGCTTACGGGTGGAGGGGTAGGAGAGGGAGGGAGTAGAAATATAAGGAGGGAAGAATATTTTAGGTAGTAAGTAAAAATACGGATAGAAAATTGTAATTGACGATTAAGGGGTTCAAAGAGGAGAACAATGTTGTTGGTTTAATACACAGTGGTAGTGAGGGTAGATGAGCGGGAAAAGAATATATGAGAGTTATGGGCAGACAAGAGCGGGATGGAGTTGTAATTATTTGTATTTCGAGAATAGATTTAGTGCCCGATGTTTGCAGGTGAATATTATACGGCTGCGTTTATTGAGACAGTCCGTGGATTGCTAAATAGCCACGAGCGATCTCACTTATCATTATATATATATATTATATATATATATATATATATATATTATTGTGGGGTAGTTCGGTTTTTAGAGAGAGAGAGAAGCGTATGCACACATGCACACACACACGCACACAACATATAAAAGATTATATATTATATTTTATTATACGTGCGCGCACACACATAATGTGTGTGTAACGGAAGATCTGCAGTTTCGGTATGTTAATAAGAAGAATGTTAATATCATCTTGCCAGTGGTTTTCAGAAAATTCTCTCCTCCGGATATGTTTAACGAAGACAAGACAACGAGGAAGACAGAGGCACCAACAACAAATATACGTAAATATACGAAAACATACGACACATACTGTGGTTTAATATAAACGGCATTTGAGGGATGTCTCTATATCTATGAGTAATTTGCATGTGTGTATACTTACGCTTAGATACGTGCACACTTGTATACGCATACAAGCACACACAAACACATATATGTGTATGCATATGCACACACTAACAAACACATAGATATACACACACAAACACACACCCACACTACACGCACTCATAAATATGTGTATATGTGTGTGCATGTGTATGTCTGTTTGTGCTTCCAAACGTAAAACTTCATTACTGTTTGAGTTTCAATTCATTAACAATTATTTTCGACTCATTACATTAAGTACATTTTGATGCAGAAGACATTCTTGCTTAATTTCTCGATGTCACTATTTCTATTTGCCTGATCAGTGAATTATTTTCGCAACAAAAGTTATGTATTTCGGTTGTTCTGAGGCTTTGGTAGCTGTGAGTGGTCTGTGCGTAAGTGATTTACAAAGAACACATGTTCAGCGCTCTCACCATAGCTCCCAAGTAACAGATTCATTCCATTCCACCATCCCTGCATATCTCTAATTAATTTTTGATAATATTAATTCTTTATTTCTGCTCAGACCAAATAATACATAAACATGAAATAAATAATGCATAAAAATATTTTAATGCTATCATAGTGTAACATTTTACACTATGAATCACACTACGTTGTTACGGTTTATCCCTACCAACAAGATGAATTCAAAAATTTATAAAAGACTTGAAAAATCAAAAGAAGCCGATGGCATACGAAACTTCGAAGTTTCTGCCACCAGTTTCCTTGCAAAATTAAATGTGACAGCCTACCTAATTATATTAAGTGTTCATGCAATCAAGCATATATTATTTTAAGCAGAAGCCACACTTCACAAATGTTCTATTGTGATTATTTTCATTTACGTAATCTGTCGTTCCGAGGCCTTGATAGCTCTGAGCTATACTTCCCTAAGGATGTATAACAAGATCAAAATATGATCAGCGCTGATACTATAGCTCCGGCTCATTCCATTTCTATCCTTGCATATCTATATTTGACTTTTGTAAACTGAAATTTAGGCAAGTTTTCACATTTCTCCTTTTGTAACTTTTCTCTAATGGTAATGACTTTTCTTCTAATCGCGGTTCCTATTTAATAAAAACTTATTTTCACATTATCCTGTTCACTATTTTATTACGTATTTAGCTATGTATTGCTCTTCATGGGGCACACCATTAGAAAATTTTCCACCACCACTGCACAAATACAGACACACAAACTTATGTGTGCGGATACATACCTTTGATCTTGTTTCAATCATATGAATTTTAGTCGAACGAATCGCCCCAGTACTTATTTTTTCTTCTAAGCTTGGTACTTACTGTATCGGTTTCTTTAGCCGAAACGTTAAGTTACGGGGATATATATATATATATATATACATCAACAGCGGTTGTCAAGCTGACGGGGACAAACACAAACACAAAGCCACGCTCACGCGCACACAAACATACAAACACACACACACACACACACACAAACACACACACATGACAGAAGGAAATAGATACTCTTATATCCATTAAAATTTATATAAATCTGAAATTATACATTCAAATTATTCATGAATTGTTATAATGTGAATATTTAATATTAAGTAGACATGCCCTCTGCATTTTTCAATACAAAGACCCTGTTAGGCATGTTACTGATCAGTTGACGAATATTCTCTTGCGGAATTTTTTGCCAAGTTTCATGCAGTAATCTCAAAAGATCTGGCTTTGAAGATGCTTTCTTGTTCTTTTTATGAAGTGTCCTGTTCATTATGTCCCAGAGTTGTTCAATAGTTATCATATTTGGTGACTGTCTTTGTCACGGAAGCTTTTTAAGCCATTCTTATCCAACAAAACTTGGGTCATTTAAGCCGTGTGACAAGGAGCCCCATCTTCTATAAATATAAAGTCTTCTTTAATCATTTCACCACTGGAGAAGATTGGAAGGAGTCCTTTCTGCAATATGGACACATTTATCTGAGTTTATGTTTCCCTCACACTCCACCAGCTCTGATCAACCATTGCTCCAAATTGCTCCCCAGGCCATCACAGAATAGCTGCCGTGTTTCATTGTTGGTTGCAATCTTTTCACATCAAATTCTTGATAACAGAGTCTCCAGACGCACACTCGACCACTGTCAAAAAATAAAGCAAATCTGAACTCATCAGA
>NC_068993.1:22264823-22266536 GCF_001194135.2 Octopus bimaculoides
TGCGTAACTGGTACTTATTTAATCGAGGCAAAGTGGACCTCGGCGGAATTTGAACTCAGAACGTAGCGGCAGACGAAATACTGCTAAGCATTTCGCCCGGCGTGCTAACGTTTCTCCCAGCTCGCCGCCTGTGCATATACGTGTGTGCTGCTCTGTGACTGCGTGTGTATGTGTACGCACGCGCGTGTGTGTGCACGTGCATGCCGTTGTGCGTACGTGGGGATGTGCGCGTGCATACATGAATGTATGTGTGTGTATGTATGTGCGCGTGCGTGTACATGTTTTGTGTTTGTTTTAAAAACTTCTTCGACTACAGACAGATTATTTTGCGAATGTAATTGTCATTCGGATTAAAAATAATAACGGCAATTTTCTGCGGGGGTGGAGAATTCTCAAGCTCTAAAACGAAATAGATATTAAAATTGTGTTGGATTGTTTTCTTTTGTTTCAAATTTATCTTAGAATCCACATTTTCTGGAACTTTCCAGATTATGAATAAGAATTTCTAAAACACACACAAAAAAATTATCTTTTTTATATATTAGCAATTTCACTCAATCTTTACAACAGTATTTAACACAGAAATAAAGATAAATAGATAAATCATTGCTGCTACAAAGAGAATGGTTCTGTTGCGCAGTTGAGGAAGAGTGGGGTGGGGTGTGCGCGCATGACTTCATGAGAGAGACTGTGAAAGGGAGGAAGATAGAGAGAGTAAGGGAGAAAATGCATCTGTGTGTATGTGTGGGCGCGAAAACCATAATTTTCTTCTTGTCTTATATATTTTTTTTTTTATTATTCTGGGATGGGGAACAGTCGTTTGAAGTAACATGAAACATTACAGCCAGACAGACACGAAGACAGAACGTGAAATAGATGCATAGTTGGTGGATGGATGGATGGATGGATGGATGGATGGATGGATATATCAAGAGACAGGAGCATACACGCGTATACGTGTGTGTGCCTATATTTATATGTACATGCGTGTGTATATGTGTGTGTGTAGGTAGATAGATAGATAGATAGATAGATAGATAGATAGATAGATAGACAGACATATGTAAATGCACGATCCCATTACTTATGTCATAGACGTATAAGAGAATACATACATATATATATATATATATATATATATATTGATAGATAGATAGATAGATAACATAATTTGTTATATGTGTGTGCGAGTCTGTGTGTATACATGCGCGTATATATTCATTTCCGATTTATCAATACGTATATCAATATGTATGTACTTTACCTGCCGACCGACGTGTATGTGTGTTAATAATTATACATATGCAAACGTAAATGTATTGAAAGGTAAATGTGT
The DNA here is from genome assembly GCF_001194135.2 of Octopus bimaculoides. Lineage (NCBI taxonomy): Eukaryota > Metazoa > Mollusca > Cephalopoda > Octopoda > Octopodidae > Octopus > Octopus bimaculoides. The sequence continues at coordinate 22,266,160 of NC_068993.1, forward strand.
GTACACGAGTGTAGCAGTTTGTGTGTGCGCGTATGTGCATGTACATAAATATATATAGATATATATATGTATGTGCTCCGACTTTTTATATATATGGGTGGTTTCGTTTATGTGCGTTCGTATCCGTGTATACCTATGTGTTTCCAATTTTAAAGCCTAAAATTGGAAATTATAATCTTAATCCTTTGCATAAATAAGTTTTTCTATTTAAACTAGAAATTAAACTTTACATAACTGCATTATTTTTAAATCGCACACATATATGTATGTGTGCATGTATCTGAGTGCTCGTGCGTTAATATCTACCTATGTAGCTACAAAACACACACACACACACACACACACACACACACACACACACACACACACACACATAC
>NC_068993.1:22266546-22267597 GCF_001194135.2 Octopus bimaculoides
CACACACACACACACACACACACACACACACACACACACACATACACACACACGCATATATATACGCACGTACACACACATGAACGGACATATGCCTCCAAACACACATACGACTCACACATACATGCACACACATACATATACACACGTACATACACTTCCACACTCACTCACACGCACATACACACACACACACACACACACATCCACACCAACCTTTCAAACTGCCTCTAACTTACTACTGACCATCCTATCTACGCACACGTGCAAAAACACACTGCCATAACCACGCATACACACACCTGTCACTATAACAACTAAAATCTCAATACGACATTAACATACACACATTGACCACTCACACAACACAAACACATCTAAACAGTTAATAACACACAGACACACAGTTAATACCACACATACCACACATACCACACACACACACGCTACCACGCACACACACAGATACCAACCAATCTTCACATTCTCCTCTTCCAGAAAGCTCTTTTTCTTTTCTTCCATCTACTTCCGGTCATTTCAAAAATGTAACTACACTTGGACTGTTGGCGAATTTTTCCCTCCTTCTTTTCTTTTGGACTTCTGAGTCCGAAGAAGGGCTATACTCGAAACGTAAAACAACCACTCTTTCCTTCTTTGAGCGTCTTAATATTATGCATGTGCTACGTCCTCGCGTTGTTGTTTATTTTTTCTTGTTTTTTTCTCCGGTTTCTAATCAACTATATATGTGTATATATTAACTAAATGTGACTGAAATTTATGGGTGAGCGTTTGGCCAATCAGATTCGCAAGGTGCCACGAAAGCATCGATTTGTGGGTTCGATTCAGCCTGACGTTAGCTCATCATTTTTCGATCATTTGTTTATATTTAAAAATTGTCGCTTCAAAATCGGAGAATAAATATCATTATGATATATATTATATACAGTTATTATACTATGAGTCTTCCATAGTAGCTTTCTCTCCGTAAATCGCAAAGTCTTTCGGGTTTGTTTATGAAAACATTATTTATGTAGTTATACAGATATATATA
>NC_068993.1:22267678-22268887 GCF_001194135.2 Octopus bimaculoides
ATATATATATATATAAAGAATTCAAATCAACTCTAGTAATGCAAACATGATCGGTCGCACATACTAGCATATGTGTTTTGTTTAAGCGCCCATTTTCAGCGGTATAGGATCCAGGAAAGCTCCCTACACGACGCCGCTGAAGAACAGCACAGGCAAGACAACTTGTCCCTTAGTGACCGAGAATGGTAGTTATCGATGTATTGTGGTTTCTCCATAACATGCACTCTGATCATTTCGAAACAAAATGAATGGCTGGCATAGAACTTATAAGCAAATAGCATGAAGTCTACTTGCTATGCTGCAATTTGGTACATGTGAAAGAAAAGAGAATTATGAATAAAAAATAACTCTAGTAATGTGACATTATCACTAGCAAATATACTGTGTGTGTTTTGTTTAAATTCCCATTTACTGCGGGATAAAGAAAACTGAGAATGCTAGACTAGGCGAGACAATTCCGATATCTACCATTCTCAGCCACTTATGGGCGACTTGTTTCGGCTGGTCTGGGATATTCTGTGTTCTTTAAAACAGGGTGACGTGTAGGGGAGCTTTCATTGGACGCTACCCCACAGCAAATAGGCGTTTAAGCAATATGCATACATTATGTATATGCTATTTCGATTAATACTCAGTTTCGATTAATACTCTGTTTCGATTAATACTCAGTAATTATTAAGCAAATACTAAATTTATATGACCTGAGCGTAATATCTTCAGATGGAAAAAGTATACCTTTGAATGTTTTATATGAGTTTATGGATTTATCAGAGCATACTGAATGATACGGTTTATGATTTGCATTGTTATATGTTTGGGCGAGAGGTTTACAGGTTGACTGGAGATAAGTTAGTGTAGATAGATAGAATTAGAATAATAAATGAATAAATTAAATAGAGACGTTAGAGGAAATTTAAATATAAATAAGGTAAGTTTATAGTCAATAAAGCAACGGAATATTCGTTTATAAGGTATGCGTTTATACTTTTTACCCATCACCCCTAAGAAGATTAATCCCGATTTGTTAATGAAATTTTGAATTCTTTTGTTTAGTCTATAGCGTTTCAAGGAATGTATATTTGTTTTTAATGGATGGGTAAACTTTTGGTATCTGAATGTGCGTGTGAAAATAACTAACATGTATATACGCATGTGAACAAGCGTACGTAAATTTAATCACAGATATATATATATATATATATATATATA
>NC_068993.1:22269973-22271087 GCF_001194135.2 Octopus bimaculoides
CAATAGTGTCTTATTTTTTTTAATTTTTAACTTAAATAAATCTAATCCTTATGCCCAAAATTAATCTAATCCTTATTCAATTAATATTCTTTAATTAGCCCATGTTAATCTTAAAACAAATTTATGACTAATGAAACTTTTGATCAATCATCATGTTCCTGTATTGGATGTCCTTGTTAATTTCTAATATCATTTTTCTTTTTCTGTCCCTCAAACCTTAGTAAACCCATTATTATAAACTATATAAACCCTATACTAATTTTTTCTTCACATTATAAAAATAAAGCTTACATTTATGTGTCTTCAAAATAGTATTATTATATATATCAGCTAAAATTTTAAAATCATTTTTAAAATAATTCAAAATAGTTTTCATGAACCCAATATACTTAATATCCTTAGACCTTACACCTTATCTATAGCCTCTGAATTCAATACTGACATTACTTCATGATTTTGTATAAACTATCTACATTTCAATGTTAAATCTCTTAACGAAGGCATTTCATTTTATTGTTATTAACATACCTCTTATTGTTAAAATATTGTTTAAACTAATATTGATGTCTGTAAAACAATACTGATGCTCTATTCAGACTAAAGAAAAAGCCCTGTTTGACCTATATACCTAGGGTTTAATTCCTCAACATTTTGATAGTAGTAAAAAAAAACCAACCTATAAGAGTGTTGCCACTCTGACCAGAGAAACCTTTATAACCATATCCTTTATAGCCATGTCCATGCATAATGCTTACACCTTCCCTTTCCTTAGAAGTGATTGTCCCTCATACTATTACTACTAGATAAGAGACAACAAAATCAGAGACAGTTAAACTTTTTGCCTAGAACCAATTACTAGCCTGATAGACTTGGCTATGTCAAGATGGATTTTTATGTATTCTTCCTCCCACTTGGATTTGAAATGTTGCCACAATTATAATATGTCTATTCTACTGTAATTTTCTGCATTTTCGTGCAGCTGAAGATTGCTCTACATATTGCATTTAATGTAATGCTCGCATTACTTAAATAAATGGAGTAGCATGAAACGTGCGTACTGCAATCATCTTTAAAATCCGTGCTACTTATTTTGATTTTATATATATATATATAT
>NC_068993.1:22271684-22274149 GCF_001194135.2 Octopus bimaculoides
TGAACTCAGAACCTAAAGACTGTCGATAAGCCTTTCTCCAGACGTGCTAACGATTCAGCCAGCTCACCGCATTATGTAAAATAATTATTGATTCCAAATTTTGGCACACGTGTTTAATTGATACTTTATGTATCGACCCCAAAAGGATGAAAGGCAAAGTCGACCTCTGCGGAATTTGAACTCAGAACCTAAAGACTGTCGATAAGCCTTTCTCCAGACGTGCTAACGATTCAGCCAGCTCACCGCATTATGTAAAATAATTATTGATAATTAATTGTAACTAATTATCAGTAAAAAAAATGTGTGGTAGGGTGTAGCTGTCAATCTGGTAAAAAAAAATATCCGTGAAAGGAAACATCTTTGGATGAAAGCTGAAGAAATTACAAATCCAGTCCATAAAGTGTAGTTTAAAATTCCTACACATTATTGCTGAATTAAGAAGAAATGTACTAACCAATTTGGATCAGAATAGTCGATAGAAAAATCTTGATATTTGAAATGGTTTACTAAATGTTATTGATATGAAAAGATGAGACTGGTTTTTTCTTTACATTTGTATTACAATCGACCAATGCCAAGCCAAAATAAACTAGAAAACGCCAATCAAAGTGACAACCACACATACCAATATATGCCATTATACATACCTTACATAGGTGCATGCAAGTATTCTTACTTGCAGACATACATACATACATACATACATACATACATACATATGCAAGATTACCGGCACTTTCTTGTCCCTCACGTCTGTCAAGAAAGCAGCTTAGACCATTGGCGTCTGATGCTGAACCACCCTGCTGTATTCATGCCTGCATAAATGTATACAAACACATGCATATACACTCATAGATTCATACATTAATACAATGGCATACATTCATATATATACGTATTTACATACATACATACATACATATATACATACATACATACAAACATACAAATCTGCGCATACACTAACACCAAATACTGCACACACACACACACGCATATGCACAAATACCTAGATGATGTTGATAACAGTTCCAATGAAGGAGCCTTGAATCTATGTTAGAGTCCGGCTCTTTCTCTATTGACAAGAAATACAGAAATGAAACTGATTGATAACATACATACATACAAACATACATACATAAATGCATACACACACACATACCCAACACTGACTAAAACAAAGAACGGAAGGAAAATTCCATAATGCCCTTCTAGAATTTTAGATCCAGTATTTTCCGACCCCAAATAGGCCCTCACCACACCATTGGCATGATCCAGAGATAAATCGACACAAGATATCTAGAATCGATAAAGATATCGCAGTGTAAGGAGTGTGTGTGTATACTATGACATTCTCTTGGTGTTTGGAATCATCAAAAAAGACGTAGACCAGTACTTCCTACCGGATTTTATATCAAAATAAGCTTTTCCTAATGCTGACATATCGCCCTGTAGTTTTTCAGCGCATAGAATACCATCTGAGAATTTCTGAATCTCTCTATTGCAAAATTACCGACACTTCCTTCTCCATCACGTTCTCAAGAAAGCAATCCATCAGGGATTAGATCATTGAGGTCAGAGGCTCAACGACACTGTTGTATACAATTTGATATATTTAATATATCTATATAGTTATTAGGTTGTCAAGAAAGTTCTTGCGGAATTTTTCATTTTGGTTTTAAATGATGTATTTTCAAAGTAATTTTCGTTAAATTACTTTGACTTTATATATCATTTTAAAGCCCGTTTTTTGCTCTATCTAATTGTGTTACTCTTTTTCTTTTTGAATAATTAGGCCATTTTTTTACAGAAACGTTGAATACAACATGTACAAAAAGCAAATTTCGCATTTCGCACACTTTTCTTATTCCAGTTCAAACCAGGCCGAAAAGCTGCTGAAGCAGTTCGCGATATCAACGATGCATTTGGTCCAGGAACCATTAATGAACGTACAGCACAATGGTGGTTCAAGAAATTTCGTAGTGGTGACGAGAAGTCTTGAAGATAATAAGCGTAGTGGTCGGTCATCGGATGTTGACAACGATCGACTAAGAGCCTTAGTCGAAGCCAATCCACGCACAACTGTTCGAGAGCTTTCTTCTGAATTAGACATAACGTGTACGACAATTTCCAACCACGTGAAAGAGATTGGAAAAACAAAAATACTTGAGAAATGAGTGCCGCACGAATTGAACGACAGCCAAAAAAAAAACGCCGTTTTGAAGTGTCGTCTTCCCTTCTTTTATGCAACAAGAACGACCCGTTTCTAAACTGGATTATGACATGCGATGAAAAGTGGATTCCTTACGACAACCGGCGACGCTCAGCTCAGTGGTTGGACGTCGATGAAGCTCCACGGCACTTCCCGAAGCCAAAGTTGTACCAAAAGAATGTCATGGTGACTGTTTGGGGGTCTGCGGCCGGTCTCATCCATTACAGCTTTTTTGATCCAGGCGAAACCATTA
>NC_068993.1:22274182-22275107 GCF_001194135.2 Octopus bimaculoides
ATTGGGTTACGAAACTCTGCCTCATCCGCCATACTCACCAGACTTATTGCCTACCGACTACCACTTTTTCAAGCATCTCGACAACTTCCTGCATGAGAAATGCTTCAAAAACCAAGACGATGCCAAACACGCCTTCAACGATTTCATCGCCACCAGAACGCAGGATTTTTACACTACTGGCATAAATAAACTTGTTTCACGTTGGCAAAAATGTGTTGATTCTGATGATGTTTCTTTCGATTAACAAAGTTTTGTTTGAGCCGAGATATGTGCATCTGAATTTAAAGGTTAAAAACCACAAGAACTTTCTTGACAACCTAATATTATTTTGGCATTAATTTCTAGAGAGAGAATTCATTTGGTTCAACGGCTGAATACTCATCGTTAATATCGACGGAGAATCTACATTATTTAGTTGTTTCACGCTACACAAATTATAAACACAAGTATATATTTTGCAAACAATAGTGGAGAAACCTATGTTCTGTCTGTGACAATGACTAATGAAAGACAATAAGCTGTTTGGAAAATCTACTAATTTGGAATCTATAAATCTTTGTTTTCGTTTCACCTAGAACTGACCTGTCTCTAATGGAATGGTCATATTTACAAAGACGAATACATTCTAGAGTTTGGACAATTTAACATAACTGCGTATGTATGCAAGAATCTTAAATTATGTTCGAATAAATATGATTATGTCTCCATGTATATATGTATATATGTAGGTATGTATGCATGTATGTTTGTGTGTTTGTACGTATGTATTTATGTATATATGTATGTATGTATGTATACATGTACGTACGTATGTATCTATGCGTATCTATCTATATATGCGCATGTGCATAAATACACGCACACACGCACACACACACACACACACACACACACACACACACACATATATATATATATATATATA
>NC_068993.1:22275327-22278489 GCF_001194135.2 Octopus bimaculoides
CTGAGATGATTTCTGAACGGAACAGTCAACGTGTATATATAGAAATGGTCACTTGATCGGTTGTTAACAATAAATCCTTTCTACTGGAAGCACAAGGACTCAAATTTGGGGGAAGGGATTAAGTCGTAACTGGTACTTTTTAATCGACCCCGAAAGCAAAGTCGATCTCGGCAGTATTTGAACTCAGGACGTAGCGACAGACGAAATACCGCTAGGCATTTTGCCGGGCGTGCTAAAGTTTCTGCCAGCTCGCCGCCTTTCGGTTGTAAACAATAAATGAAAAAGATATCTTTCCTGTTCCTTTCCTTATCCTATGTACAGCCATTCACTCTTCAGGTGCTAAGACTTTAATACAGATATTGATTGCTTCAGATATGATTATCATTTATGGAGTATGAATTACAGAGCTACGTTTTTCCTAGCAGATCCCGAGTTCAGTCATAATTTAATCCAGTTAGATGAATACTTATGTTGTTGTTCCAGTAATAATGGGTAAACTGAAGGCGTGTTTTGTGTTGTGTTTTCTTAACACTACACAAAATATGCTTTGTGATAGGTATTACCTAAACACCTCGTACAGAAAGTACGCTTAAACATACGCACACACAAACACATACACACATACTTGAGGATACCTTAACAGATGGAAACTGTAGAAGCGCGTCTGATTTGATGACTCTTTAATGTAAGGCCAACCTTCTCAAACTGTGTTGCACTCATTCTACTTACACTTAAGACTGTCAGTGAAAGTGGAATACCCATTCATCTTGCACACTTGTTCAGTGAGTAGTTCATTCGGTTGACTGAACAACTGGATGCTCACGCGTCGAAAGCTACGAGAAACTCCGTTAGATATACAGATAAATAGATATCTTCATACGTTTCCATCGAAAAATCTTGTTGTTGTCGTCTCTGCCCATTATACGACTTGGGTTTTGGTGACCCTTTAATTCTGTATAAATTTGTATTATATATGGTTTGCACCTACCCTTGTAAGTATATAGAGATGTATATGGTTGGTGCATCTGTATCCAACTCAGTTGTGATGTATAAATATCAGAATAGCATCTTTTCCTTCGCCGTAAATACAGTTTCGAAATATGGACCTCTGGGCTAAGGGCCCAGCACAATTCCTCTGCGCCACTCTACTCAATGAGTAATTAAGCAGATATATAACATATTTTTCCTATATTTTTCCTTACATTGTTTGTTCTGAGTTATATTACTTCTGTTACATCATCCATTATATATATGTATGTGTGTGTGTGTGTGTGTGTGTGTGTGTGTGTGTGTGTGTGTGTGTGTTATTCATTTATTTACTTATTTCTATGCATTGCACTGTTTCAAATGTATAAAATACAGTAACTACACAAAAACATACTGCAGAACTGGGATGTTAATTTTCTTCCTGAAAGACATCTCACTCTGCCAATGCTCCGTGAGTCACATCTGTTACTTCACGTCCATAGATGCAAATTTTACTGTTTCTTTTCATTTGCCATTATAACATCACCCAGAAGCAAATCAGTTCTATAATCGTTTTCCTAGCACAGTATAACATGCGAACTTGCTCATATATAGACCTAGGCTACTGACATCTGATTCACGAGAATGCTTCATAACTACATGGTTCCGGTTACGATATTACTGTGTAGTACCTTAGCTAAGTGTCTTCTACTATATAGTCTTGTGGTGTTCAATAATTTCTTAATAGAGTTTAATTGCGAAAACTATACAGAAACCCATTGTAATGAGACATCTTAAAGAGTCTTTCTGTGTCTATCACGGTCTGCTTTGAGTTCAATAGATTAATTTTTCGTTAATCACAATTCCAGCGTTCTTCTTTTTCTTCTTTCTGTTTTTCTTAATTTCTTTATTTTATTTGCTTCTGCCTACATGAAGCCATGCACATTATTAAGATGGCGAGCTTGCAGAATCGTTAGCACGCTGGACGAAATTCTTAGCAGTATTTCGCCCGTCCTACCAGCGAAACATCGAAGTCGATGTAATCGACTAGTCCCCTCCCCACAAATTGGAGGCCTTGTGCCTCCAGTACAATGGATTATTAAGAAGCACACCAAAGGCGGCGAACTGGCAGATTCGTTTCGCACCGAACCAAATACCTAGCGACATCTCTTCCGGTTTAACGTTCGGAGTTCGAATTCCGACGAAATTAACTTTGCCTTTCAGCTTTTTGGTGGCCGATGCGATGAATACCAGTCGTGCACTGGCTCGGTGTAATCAGGTAACACCCTCCCCAAAAATTCAGGCCTTTTACCTAAAGTAGAGAGTATTATTAAAAGTATCCAAAGTTGGCGAGCTGGCAGAATCGTTATACTTAACCACATTTCTTCTGGTTTTACATTGTGAATTCAAATTCCGCCATGGTCGACTATTCCTTTAATCTTACGAAGTCCATGTAATAACTACCAATCCAGAACTGGTGTTGATGCAATTAACTAGCCTCCTCTCAGTAAAATGTCAGCCTTTGTGTCTACAGCAGAAAAAATTATCGAGGAGCACTCTTAAAATAACCGTTATTAATCACATTTCTTTTCCCCTACCTGAAATAACCAACTGAATTACAAGGGCTGTGTTTTTAGAATCATGTATATTAGGGTATTTAAAAGTCTAAGCTTCAACAAACTCCACGAACCTTCAATCAATGTTTCTCCTTCTCACTTTCCCATCCAGTAAGCTACTTATATAAACACACACGTTTAACAGAATAAATATTTGACTAAATCAGCGATATTTAAAAACATATAAGGTTTATTTACATATCTTTAATACATTATTTATAAGGTTCGTTCATCGAATCGCAAATAACAACGCAAAAATATGTTAAATATTTCTTGGATTACGAAAAGATTTACAAAACAATCCAGTTATATAAATAAACCTTTCTTTCTTCTTAGAACCTCGGCCTCTCTCGAAATCCGCAGCCCAATCATGCATTAATCTACAGTGTATTTAAATTTCGCTATCATCGCATTCTAACCAGATTTTTAAAGTTATAACACACACACACACACACACACATACACACACACACATACACACACACACATACATACATGCATACATATATGCATACATGCATACATACATACATACACACACACACACACACACACACACACACACACACACACACACACA
>NC_068993.1:22279496-22279967 GCF_001194135.2 Octopus bimaculoides
ATATATATATATATATATATATATATATATATATATATATGTGTGTGTGTGTGTGTGTGTGTGTGTGTGTGTATATATGTGGAGGCGCAATGGCCCAGTGGTTAGGGCAGCGGACGCGCGGTCATAGGATCGCAGTTTCGATTCCTAGACCGGGCGTTGTGAGTCTTCATTGAGCGAAAACACCTAAAGCTCCACGAGGCTCCGGCAGGGGATGGTGGCGAACCCTGTTGTACTCGTTCACCACAACTTTCTCTTACTCTTACTTCCTGTTTCTGTTGTGCCTGTAATTCAAAGGGTCAGCCTTGTCACACTGTGTCACGCTGAATCTCCCCGAGAACTACGTTAAGAGTACACGTGTCTGTGGAGTGCTCAGCCACTTGCACGTTAATTTCACGAGCAGGCTGTTCCGTTGATCAACTGGAACCCTCTACATCGTAAGCGACGGAGTGCCAAAAACAACAACAACAATAT
>NC_068993.1:22280216-22291367 GCF_001194135.2 Octopus bimaculoides
ATATATATATATATATATATATAGACACCCATATGCATGTATATGTGTAACTAACAAATGAATAAGTTGTTTTATTCACTGCCATGAAAGAAACAATACAATTCTTTATTTCTTTTAAATGACGCACATTCAGAAAATAATAACGTATTTTCTCTTTACTCCTTACCATTATTCCAGAACACACTTATATAATCCAGCTTTCAAATGTACATAATATGATTAGCTCTGATAAAGAGCTAAGTAACCAACCGTAAAAAAAATTAGTAACCTAGTTTCAAATTCCTGTCTATTTGTTCAAATATGAGGACACTTCGTTGTTGTTTTCATTGTTTTATCAATGTAGTTTATTCATGTTGTTGATACTGTTGCTTCTGTTACTGCAGTTTCTCTTTCATAAAACAGTTAAATATAGAGGGGTGGTACCTGAGACTTGTGAAGATCCTCCCCGATTTATCACGTTGATACATTTGTAATGCAAAGATATGTGTATTTATAATTCTGTAAAGATCCGTAAGACAGCGGGTGTAAAATCATGCAAAGATCTGTAAGTCTGTGTATGTATAACTCCAGTTATGAAAGAAGGAATGGGTGAAATGTTCGCTGCGGTGTTTGGAAGATGAGACATAATAAGTGTAACAAGTGGAGAAAAGAGATGTTTAGAAGCTGGTTTGCTTGTAGGGTGTCTACAGTCAATTCATAAGTGCAAAGACTGTTGGAGTAGGAATAGATACAACACGTCTGTGTTCTTGTGGGAGAAAAACCTATTGGTAAATAAAGCCTTACCAATCAATCGACTGACTTCCTTCTCAGATGTGATATAAGATGGTTTTGTATAACAGCAACACTTCTATTCATATTGGTTTCAAATCTTGGCACAAAGCCAGCAAGTTCGGATGATGGGGCAAGTCGATTACATCAACTCAAATGCTCAACGGGTACTTATTTTATCGACCACGAAAAAATGATAAACAAAGGCAGCATTTGAACTTAGAACGTTAAGTCGGAAGAAATGCCGTTAAGTATTTTTTCCAGCGCGGTAAAGATTCTACCAGCTCGCTGCCTTACTGTTTTATTCATATTGTGTTTTGTGAAAGTTAAGCACATATTTCAGGTAGAAATATTTTCTGCTTCTAAAGAAGGACTTCAATCTCAGGAAATGCTATCACCGTAAATTATCATCGGTATATATTGTGACTTTGAAAGGCATGTTATTCATAACCAGAGAGTATGTAGTACTTGATTACCTGAGATTCATTGTTGTTGTAGATGCTACTTATGTTCTTGTTACACTTGTTGCTGATATTACTGTTGTCGCGTTTATCATATATTTCTGCTACTGTTATTACTACTGCTGTAGTTTAAACCCAGGTTACATTAGATCGCTTTCCATTTACTTTATCCCTATAATATTTATCCCCACTTAAACGTGGATGTTCTTTTACAACAAACTATACCACTGTAGATACTATGAAATAAACTTTCATGTTGGCTTTTGGTGCAAAATACACTATATCACCTCTCGGTGTCAATATTCCCTCTTTCGATAATATATATTTTTTAACAAGCTCACTGGCTAGGCGCACCACCTATCTAAATATCGCTGACAGGGAGATGAGTTGATGCTGTCTCCAGCAGTCGAATGTCCATCGTTGACGAGACCAAGGAAGGTCGAAATCACGTGATTGGTGGTCTTGGCGCTGGAGATGGCGGAGATTTCTGTCTCCGCTAGCGATATAAACAGGCGTGCATTTTGCACCAAAAGCCAATATGAGATTTTCTCTCATGGTATCTACCACAGTATAGTTTGTTCTAATAGAACATCCACGTTTAAGTGTTAATAACTCTCGATATTAACACGGCTTCTGTTGCTAATATATATTTTCCCTGTGTTGATAGAGTATGATTTGGGATCTTACTGCCATTTCTAGCAGCATAAGCAGTTACACGGCCCCCTGATCCTTCTACTTCATTAGCTTGGTACTACTAGTTAATACTGTTATTGTTGCTGTTGCTGTTGTTGTTGTTGTTGTTGTTGTTAAGCAGAGCCAGAAAAATATCCAATTGTGTGATCCATTTAAATGTACCCTTACATACGCATGCTCAAACACACACAAGCCTACACACACACAAAGACGCACGCACACACACACACACACACACACACACACACACACACACACACACACACACTTTAAAGTGATGCGATGGGGGTAGTTCATTAAAGAAACGAGCTGTGTAGTGTAATTAAGAATTTAGGGGAAACTACATCATAATACAGAGAATAGTGAGACGGGAGGGAGCGGCACATGGAATGGCCTGGTTAGGGCGAGGAAATAAAATATTGTGTTAGTCATGTTTTGTTTAAAACCCAACGCGTTTATACATTTATTTCCTTTATGTGTGGACTCTTGCCTAAATAACAAATCGATAGCTGAATATATTATAATCATTAAACATACAGATGTGTGTATACAACTGTGTGTGAATGTATATATATATGTCTACTCTTACACACATATATACACACGCGTCTTAATTTATATATATTGTGCAAATAATTAAAAATTTTAATGTTAGTATGCTTACAAGTAGTGCGGTACGTGTACATGTGTACGTTTGTGTGCAGTAGTGTGTGCGCGTTTGTGTGTACGTGTGTGTGTGTGTGTGAGAGAGAGAGAGAGAGAGAGAGAGAGGGAGTTTATGCAGCAACACATAATAAAAATGTGAATATCTGCGTTGGTACAGTGTCAGATATTTAATTGGGAATATCGTGGTTCTTTCTCTGTTGAAGATAATTCACTGCAATATAATATATATATTACATGTACCCTTTTAGTTTAGTTTGGGCAAAAGCCTCGTAATGCTTCCTTAGAAGTTCCTATGCTTTTTGTAAGGGTAATCCAATGATATGGTTATACAACGTGGATCTCCTTTCAGCTTAGGATAAATATAATAATGGTTTCAAATTTTACCCCAAGAGTAGCAATTTTGGGGTGGGGAGGGGATGAGTCGATTACATGGTCCCCAGTGTTCAACTGGTAATTATTTTATCGACCCCGAAAGGATGAAAAGTAAGGTCGACCTCCGCGGAATTTGAACTCAGAACATAGCGACGGGTGAAATAACGCTAAGCATTTCGTCGAGCGCGCTAACGATTCTGCTGCCTCGCCGCCTTAGGATAAGTATATTAATAACAATAATAACATGCGGATGGAAATTCAATAGGCTTTATAATATATGTTTCTACACCCCACATGGTCATTAGGTAACAATTATTCATATTCATAAGATTATATAAGGTTACCCTTAATAATTGTTAATTTGAATGTTTTTTCTTCAGCTCCGTTTCCAGTGCGGGCGCTTCCTCGGGTATTGCTTTAGTAAATTTCAGCCAGCTAGATTGACTGACCTTAAGGACATCCCCTATTTTACACAATTCTTTCAATCCATTCCATTGATGAGTGTGGCTTAGGACTAGTTCCAGAGAACAAAAACAAAGAAACCAAAACCGTTTAACTAAATTGTCTTTCCATCGTCGTAGATGCCTTCCGAGTGGACTTTTCCGATCTTTTGGATACCGTTCGGTTTCTGCACGGTTCCACTTTATAACATGTCCAGTCCAGCGGAACTTATGCTCACGGTATTCTGCGATCGTGTTGTTCACTCCGCTTCGCTCTTAAATTATTCCATTCCGCATATGCTCTCCCAATGATATTCCTAGCAAAGCTCTTTCCATGTCCCTTTACAACATAGCCTATTGATGTCCTTCCCTTTTCATAGTAGCCCACATCTCACTCGCATATTAGAGCAATGTTACTAAAGCGATGTTACTGAGGAGTCTGGCACGCATGGACTTATCTAGCTTTGCTTTCAACACTTCCTTTATTGAGATAAACGCCTTCCATCCTGCCCTTATTCTCTTCGAAAATTCAGCATCCATGTCTCCGCGCATATTCACTATGTGCCATAAGTAAACGTACTGCTTTACCTTTTCGATTTCATCACTTCCAGCCTCTATTTGGCCTTGTACCACGTTTTTAGACTGCATGTACCTTGTTTTTGTGCGGTTCATTTTAAGCCATACTGTTGAACAATGGGTATCCGTCTATGCCAACATAGTTTTCAGCTGATTTGTGGTTTTTTCGATGATTACGTTGTCACCTTCGAATCGGAAGTGTGTTAATAGCTCGCTGCTGATGTTCACGCCACCTGTTCATATTTATCATACGAGTCTTTTCTTTATATTGACGGGAGGGAGGGGGGTAAATCATCTTTTATCTTTTACTTGTTTCAGTCAGTTGCTTGCGACCATGCTGGGGCACCGCCTTGAAGAGTTTTAGTAAAACAGATCTACCCTAAAACTTATTTTTGAAGCCTAGTATTTATGCTATCGGTCTATTTTGCCGAACCGCTAGGTTTCTGGGACGTAAATACACCACCACCGATTGCCGCACACACCCACACACATATATACGATGGGCTTCTTTCAGTTTCCGTCTACCAACTCCACTTATAAGGCTTTCGTCAGCCCGAGGCTACAGTAGAAGACATTTGCTCAAGGTCCTGCGCAGTGGAACTGAACTTGAAACCATATAGTTGAGAAGCAAGCTTCTTACCACTATCAAGGAATATTTTTAAACATCATAGAAATAAAACTACTGGCTCATAACCTACAGAAACCAAAATTGAAATACTACTGCCACTTGAATAGGATAATAACTTTCAATTCGTACAAATCACAGGTTTTCATATTTCAGAGACACCGTAACAATGCTTGAGCATTTTCAGGAAAAAAGTGTTATTTATAATTTCGGAAGCAACACATTTCGTCCTAATTCTTTTTTATTTATTTATTTACTTATTTATTTATTTCACATTAAAATATAATTTGTTTCGTCTTTATTTTCCCTGATTTTCTATGTAAAATGCCTTATTTAGTCTTTTAACGGTTTTTTTCTTTTTTTCTCAAATGCACTTGTAAATAAAAAATGAGAAATGCCGAAACCATTTAAGGGAGATAACTTATAAAGTTATTTCCCTTGCATTCAATATTTCTTAATCTTTTTCTTTCAAATTTTTGGTTAAGGCCAACAGTTTCTGGTGGAAAGAGTAGGTCGACTACATCGACACTGCTGTTTAATTGAGAATTATTTTATCGGCCCCGGAAAAGATGCAAGGTACAGTCGACCTCTGCGGAATTTGAGCTCTGAACGTAAATTCAGACGAAGTGTCACAAGTATTTTGCCCCTCGTGCCAGCTCGCTACCTTTAATTCAAAAATATATTCAAAACACTTTCATAGATTTTCTCCTAGACTTTTTATATTGGACAGAGAACTTACGGCAGTTGATATTTTAAAATGACATCATATATCTATATTGAGTATTTAGTATTATCAGATCTAGGTATCTCATTAAATCACATCAAATTCAATACCATATAACCATGATAGGAAAATCATCTACCAGCAATTGCTATTCGTGTTGCAAGTCGACCTCGAATAAATTTTATCTATGACCTTTCTATATCTCTATGCATAAGGATTTCATTGTCTAAAGCTGCCTTACTATGTAAGATGGTAAAATGAGGGTTTGGAGCATTGTATCTAGATATGTGTATATGGTGTGGTACGGTGGTTAGACTACGATGTAAAGCTGTGATTCTTAACCTTAGATGGTAGACATAATCAGGGATTCTCCACTATTTTTTTTATCTATGGACCCCTTTGATTACTATTTTATTCTGATTGATCTCCAGAGCCATTCGATGCTTAAAAACTAGTTTTATAGAAATTTCTTTCAAAATTCCTATTTTGCTTTTCAAACCTTTAACTTGTGTATGTTGAACGTTGTAAAGTGTTAGAGAAAGAAATTTATTTCTTGCAATACGTACCAATACATACATCTAAAGCAAAATTTTTTTCAAGGGCCTTTAAAATGCTGTTGTGGACAATTTACTGTTTTGTTGGGTGGATCCCATAAAATTTTATATGGACCCTCAAGAGCCATGTGGATTCCGGTTGAGAACCAGAGACAGGTTGTGAGCTCACAATGGGTGCTGTGTGGTTTTGGGTGTTTAGTGTAGAGAAAATTATGATGTTTCACCGAAATAGAATATTTAAACTAGTTACAAAACTCGTATTGTAAACGTTTGCATTTAAAAAAAAATTTTTTCTATGTTGGGATTAGAATATGTGTAGGACGTTTTTTTATCAGTGAGCAGAAACATGACTGATGGTCGAATATAATTTCGACCATTGAAATTATATTATGGTCGAAATTATATTCGCCAGTGTCGAATATAATTTTCATGTGTAATTCCTGAACTTCTTTAATAATTTCTATTGAAATTTAACTCAGGAATTCTAGTTTAAAAAGCGGCACATGTATATTTGGATAACATAAAAAATACCGTAAATCCTCGAGTATAATCCGCATTTTTTTCCCCAAATTTAAAGGTCAAAATCCCTAGTGCGTACTATATACGAGGTTAAAAAAGAAAAATATTTTCTAAGCAATGTCCGAGTCTCTATTTGCTGTCCGGCAATGTTTAATCAGACGCATCTTATGATATCGGGCGCGAAAATGCCTTAAGCTAAGCCTGAAAGCAATGAAATCATAAAAAAATCATCCATAACTTGCAGTAAGCAACATTTATTAAAATAAAAGTGTTGTATATCGTCTGCACTGGATGGTACTCAGGATGACGTTGTATGGAAAGATGAAATAAATGAAAGTGAATCTTCTGGTGTTGATTATGAATCTGACGATGACGGCGATTTACACTACAATGATGCTGACATGTTTACGGAGGAACAAATGGAACAGTTATTTGATGCTGAAAGTGACGTTGAATTTGAAGGATTTGAATATATGTTTTTGCTTTTGCTTTTGTAACTGATAGTGATAAATATGTGAAAGGCAATTTACTTAATATTTATTTTTCACTGACGTTATTACTGTTATTTCTTTATTTTCTGCAAACAAAGTGCACAAAAAACTACACGTTTGCATTATGTTGTATATACAATAATAATAAAGGACGTTACTGTATACATATTTACAAACAAAGGACGATATATAGACTTCCTTGACTCAAGTTAGAGAAGGGGTGCGTATTATACACAAGGTTTAAATTTTTCAGAGGTACAGCCCCCTAAAAATGCCTGCGTATTATACTCAAGGGCGGACTATACTCGAGGATTTACGGTATGTATAATAAACCAATTCGCAAAATTAGTTGTTTGATTTTTTTTTTAAATTTCATTATTGAGAAGAAGTCTATAAACTTGACGGAAGAGGGCATCACTGAAATATATGTGAAAAAAAGGTTGAGATCTACAGATACATAATGTATGTTGATGTGATATAAAATTATTGTGTACGGTTTAGCATTATAGTTAGGACACAGAGTATGGTCTGTAATATGATGTACTAGATATATTGTATGCAATGAAGTATAGCTGTCCGAGTATGTTATATTATGATTAGAATTTTGGTTTGATTGAGAGTGATTCATTTTTCTTATAGTCCAGACATATTGCATGGAGTATAGTAGTAAAGTGTATGTTTATACTATGTATTAAAGTAAAGGGTATATAACTACCAGAACATATTATGAGGTGTACAGTACGTGTTCAAGAAAGAGAATATAGTAGGTAGTGTCTAGCACAAGTATAACGAGTAGAACATGTATGGTACCTAGCATGTACACAATAACAAGGACAAGTGTATGCGTGTTTGTATATATTCCTGTTTGGTAGTCCAAACAGGATAAATAGAACTCAAAACATGAGTAAATACTCTTTACTCTTTACTCTTTTACTTGTTTCAGTCATTTGACTGCGGCCATGCTGGAGCACCGCCTTTAGTCGAGCAAATCGACCCCAGGACTTATTCTTTGGATGCCTAGTACTTATTCTATCGGTAACTTTTGCCTAACCGCTAAGCTACGGGGATGTAAACACACCAGCATCGGTTGTCAAGCGATGTTGGGGGGACAAACACAGACACACAAACATATACACACATATACATATATACATATACATATATACGACAGGCTTCTTTTAGTTTCCGTCTACCAAATCCACTCACAAGGCTTTGGTCGGCCCGAGGCTATAGTAGAAGACACTTACCCAAGGTACCACGCAGTGGGAATGAACCCGGAACCATATGGTAGGTAAGCAAGCTACTTACCACACAGCCACTCCTGCGCCTATAATGTGTGTGTTATTTTTAATCGGTAGAAGTTATAAAGTGGCTCAACGGCCGAGTGTTTCGTTCATGGCAGGTATCAAACAGTTTGATACGTGTCACGCACTATTGTGTCTCATATGTTTACGGAAAATTGAACATAAGTGATGACTGGTATATGCATGTTCATAGAACATGTTATGTGTGACAAATAGTTCATTATATTTGATATCTTGAATGTATATAAGCAGAGGTACATGATGTATGTACTTGAGATACAGTAAAAAGATCATGATATGTTACTTGGAGCAATGATTCAGCCTGGACATGCTGTATAGAAAGAAAGCTGCTCGTATAATTACAGTGTGACGTGGCAGCCAAGATAGTTGTGGTGCTTACTTCGTTGAAGACAAATTTATAATAAGGTCTGAAATTTATGGGGAGGGTATAAGTCGATTACATCGAACCCAGTGCACAGTTGGTACGTATTTTTCGACCCCGAAAAGATGAAAGGCAAAGGCGACCTCGGTGGAATATGAACTCAGAACGTAAAGGTGGACAAAATGCCCCTAAGCATTTTGTCCGGCGTGCTAATGATTCTGGCAGCTCACCATCTTGATAAAATACAAAACCTGAAATTTAGTAGGAGGGGACCAGTCGATTACATCGACCCCCAGTGTTTCACTGGTGCTTAATTTATCGATCCTGAAAGAATGAAAGGCAAAGTCGACCTTGACGGAATTTGAACTCAGAACGTATAGACGGACGAAATGCTGCAAAGCATTTTGTTCGCGTGCAAACGATTCTTTCAGCTCGTCGCCTTCAGACAATTTTATAATAATAATAATTAGAAAATCTTCTAATGATATGTAATATAGTAAACAATAAATGTATGATTAATAGCTAGCAATCAGGCTGAATGAGAAATAGTGTGAGTGTGAAATTATGTTGTCTAGAATAAAATGTGGTAGGCAGGTGTGACAGCAAAAGCAACGACGTCGATGTCAACAATAAGGACAGCAATAACAGTTGCCTCCCTTACAAGAACAATAACAAGTACTGCTGCCTTCCCCAACAGTAGAACTTGCGTTATTTAAAGAATTTCTCTTCGCTATATATCTCAGTTTAGCTCACTCGAATCTTTTCAATTTAAAACATATTTTAAGAATTAAAAAAAACAAAGAAACCTCCTCATGTAGGGGAGATAAATGTGATACAACTTGTAGAGAAAGCCATTAGCTTCCCTTTACCTGAATTATGAATAAAAGTATGTATATTGCATTCATAGGCCATATGCGCATTGCATTCATAGCGTAAAACATTTGTGACGTAGTGCAACACTCGATTCACCGAAGCAATACCTCTTCTGAATAATAATAACAGTAACAACTATAATAATAATAATCCTTTCTAGTGGAAGCACAATACCTCAAATTTGGGGGAAGGAATTAAGTCGATTACATCGACTCCAGTGCATAGCTGGTACTTAATTTATCGACCCCGAAAGGATGAAAGGCATTTCGTCCAGCGTGCTAACGATTCTGCCGGCTCGCCGCCTTAATAATAATGATAATAAGAAGAAGAAAAAGAAGACTTGGACCTGCCCATGATAAAAACTGAAACCACCTCCAGTGCTTGAAAATGATCACATCTCTCTCGTTTGGAACTTCACCATTCAAACAGCCAGAAAGATAGATGCGAATAGGCCAGACATTATATTGAAGAACTTCCAACAAGAACTTCTAACTTGTCTCTTGAGGTCTCTGGGTGAGAGTTGGAGCCAACTTGTATAAATACAAAGCAAAAGTCAAACATATAATAATAATAATAATAATAATAATAATAATAATAATAATAATAATAATAATAATAATAATAATAATAATAATAATAATAACTGCCCGGATGCAGTACCAGGCAGTGTCTCTCATGGCTTCTGATCTTAATTCATTGGAAGTGTTAGCATGTACATTATTTTGTCTTGGTATAAAAGATGGGCTACAGCAAATATTCTGCTGAATACCACAGATTTGCTTGTCAATTGTTAATCAGTTGAGCATGTTGCTTAATGGCTGACGGTATGTGAATCTCTGATCACGAGCAGAAGTAGTGGGAGAGCATCATAGCCATGTGTTGAGAGGAATTCTTTGGGGTTTGAATAATTCACCTTTGGAAACATGAGTTAATGAGAAAACACACACTGGCCACATGGAGAACATTTCCTTTATCAGCTGCCACCATTCTAAAACTAAGCGTTTGGAAGTGTTAGGACAGGACACATTGTTAGAATGGCTCTTCCTGCGGAAACAAATTTAAATGAAATTTGTAATGCGGGGGAATATAGTGACGAACGGAAAACATGACAGGAAAACGAAACAGTGAAAATAAACAAGAAGGGTTGTAAAGCCAGACGTGAATAAAATATGTATACTGAACGTTGTGAAGTGACGAACTGAAAGGAAGAGAGAAGAAGAAAGTTCTTGCGAGAGAAGAAGAAAGCAGTAGCCGGTAACATGTGACCAGCGAGGGGTAAGGAGAAAGAGTGGTAGAGAGAGAATAAATGGGGAGGAAGTTGAATATAGGTGAGCAACGAGAGACAGGGAGGAAGAGAGAGATATAGTAGTGAAGGAGAGAGGCGAAGAACAACAGAAGGAAGTACGAGAGGGAGAGAAAGATACAAAGATAGATAGAGTCGCGTAAGAAATATAAAGTTAAAACTTACTTGCAAAGAGGACGCGTGCGTTCAATCATGTAATAATACAAATAATATGTGAGCATATGCACCTTGTTTTTGGAATTGTTTGGATAATACCATGCTATATTCTGGTGCCTAAACTTAAGTGCCACATTCAATTTTGAATCTAAATTATATATATATACATATATATATTAAAATTTTTCGTTTTTATTTATTTCATTTAATTAATTGTCTAACTTATTTCAATGTCATTTAATTA
>NC_068993.1:22294823-22299307 GCF_001194135.2 Octopus bimaculoides
TATATATATATATATATATATTTATATATATATACACATATATATATATAAGTTTGTTTTAAAGAATTTTAACCCATAGGCTGAGAAAGTTCGTAGATCTTAATAAAACAGTAACGGGCTTCTTTTTATATAAGCAACATAAACACACTCATACATATAAAAATACACGTATAAAAACTATATGCATGTGTTTATGTATTTATGTAGATATATGCACATGTATTTCGTATATATAAGTATATAGATTTTTTTATCTCATTACAGTTTTTCATATATATATATATATACATATATATATTAAAATTTTTCGTTTTTATTTATTTCATTTAATTAATTGTCTAACTTATTTCAATGTCATTTAATTAATTATTCAATTTATTTAAGTTTAATTAGTTAATTAATTAATGCATGTAGCTAGTTATTTGGCCCCAACAAAGGCGAAATATGACGGTAAATAGATCAAGATATTTGTTTACTGTTTATTTTTAAATATGTTTCTTAATTGAAGACACGATTGTATTCACGTTTCATCATTTTTATCAACGATTTTTCTTATTAGTTCACATACACTTGAACTCAGAAAGCTAAAATTGCTGAGAAATTTCATTTCACTCTTAGCCCTTATTCTTTTTTTTTTAATGTTTATTGTCACAGTGTTAAACCTCTCTATTATCATGATTTTAGTTAAAATATATTTCAGCGACATAATAGATTCGGTGTCAAATTTCAAGTTTGTTTACCCATAGAATATGCTATAAACAAATGTAAGTTATTATTAAAAGGGACCGAGAACAGTCAGGGTCGATGAAATAAGTACCAGTTAAACGACTTGCCCCCTCACCTCAAAATCTGAAGCCTTGTGCCTCTGATAGAAAGGATTATTAGAATATGGTAAATTCGCACACGAAAGTGGTCGTCTGAATAATGATTTTATAAAATCAAAGATTCAAGATTTTTCTCAACATAAAAGTACTTCGTACATCCCACTATCCTCCACTGAAACATTGTTCATTACTGCACACACTTCTCCATCGGTTTTCAACTGTTAGTGTTCTTTTTGTTATTACTTCATATGTATATTGTAAACACCACGCACAACGACTTTCTCCACCAAACTCAATCAAATTATCAAGCTCTTAATCAACGGCTACCGTTCCACATCATTCACCCCTCTCAGATGCTGAACCTTCTTGTCTAGACAGTGCTATAATCTGCCACCATTCCACAGCAAGTTAAAGGAATTAGCTCTACATGCAAGCACCAATCGTTTCCTTCGTCAAACATAGCTTGAGGTAATTTTGCAATTTTAACGATATACAAAACAAGCCTCAAGACATTCATGGCTACACTGGTCTTAAACAACGCAGCTATGACTTGAGATAATTCAACATCGATGAATTTAAGATGGATAGCGTAATAATTCTTTCGAAATGGGAAGGAATACAAAAATTTAGGTCAAGATCGATATGACACTCTAAATAGATATTTTCTGAATGTAGATAAGCAAAATATAAATAGTTGAATGATCAATGCTAAGAAGTTGTAAAAGATAACAACTAACAAAAATCGAAGTGAGACTATACACAGCAAAGCACATAAGTAAACAAAGTAGTAACATTACGAACAAGAACGACAGCATACTGTTTGAATGTGAGCAGCTTGTATCCTAGATAGGGTGAAAACAAACAAATTCTACGATATGAGAAGTGACCACCTTTGCGCAATCTCGAATTTGCTATAAAGGTAATGAAAAGTAGAAAAGGCAACTGGAGTAGATGAGATAGCAACAAAAATATTAAAATCGTGAGATAAATACCACCTAAATTCTATAATAGATAAATGTATGTAATATATGAGAGTGGTTATATACCAACCGACATGGAACAATCTAATTTTGTTCCAGTACGTAAAATAACAAAAACTCGAAACTGACAAATAAGTTTAATCACGTGACTCATTACACTTAAGCGTTACATCAAGGATAGATAGGTAAATCAAGTGAAAAGGGGTTTTAGACCAAGAATGGGAAATCGTGAAGGACTAGTTAAATCAAACGTGGAGGAGCATTAAACATAAATTAAATCGTTTGCATTTAACTGCTACTCTATATCTAGGTATTTGACTGAGTAAAACAGGTACAGTTGATCTACTGTTTATCAAAACGCACGATATGTGTAAAAGAAATTTCCAATTAATAACTATAATATACTGAGAGAAAATGGTGGTTGTTAAAACTGAAGTGGTAAAAACATCAAAATTTAAGATTAAGAAGGGTCTGGCAAGGGCATGTCTATTCTCGAGTCTAATTAATTTTTACGTTGGGATCTTTTGAGAAATAGAAGACAATATAAAGAAGGAGTATCGACAAAATGTATGAACATTACCAGATATGCAAAAGACACTGGCTCGTTAACTTCCAGTATAAATGGTAGATAGAACCTTGTCAATACAGTAAATGACAAATGAATGGTCTGCGGTGTAGAAATTAATGTACAGAAGACCAAATCAATGCTATTCAAAAAGAAACAATGGTCACCGGCCAACAATACTACAACTTCAGGAAAATCAATATAATTAACAGCGACAGAAGTATTATTTATGCCAAACGGTAATGTTTATCCTCACTTAAAATGGATGTTGTGTTAAAACACAGAACACCGTGATAGTTACCATGGGAGGACCTCTTATATGGTGATGCCTATAAGCACTCTTATTTATATCGCTAGCGGGAGGTAATCAACTGCCATCACCGCTGCTGAGACTACCAGATCAAGTGATTTCGGCCTTACTTGGCTTGTCAATAGCAGACGCCTGAAAGCTAGAAACAGCAATGATTCCACCGCTTGCGATGTACATAAAATGTCAATGCCAAATCAGGTACTGGTATCGCAAATAGCCAGTGGGGTTATTAAAAAATAAATCAACAGCGACAGAAATAATGTACCAACGATAAATGTAATTTGGAAACAGAAAATGTGAAGCAGAAATAAAAGGAATGAGGTAGCTAGAAAACCACCGTGAAAAAATCTCAAGTAACATAACATTAAGAAACAATAGTACAGTAATATCGTAAAATGTTATGAACAGTCTAGTCTGCTAAATAAGCTTCAAGAATGTATTACCAAATAGATTACATGTCTTGGAGACATAATCATAAAGGAAACTTCAAAATATCAAAGTCGGTACGCAAAACTTGAAATCAAGTACTAAGAATGTAAAAACAAAGAAAGAAGAGTTAATAAGTAAAAACGATTTGCAGGCACTGTGAAAAGAAAGGAAAATAAATGGGGAGAGATGGGATAACTCGAGAGTTTAGTACATGAATGACATCAAGATTTGGACTCACTAAAACTAAGTGAATATATAAAAGACAACATAAATAATATCTTGATGATCCTTAGTTGTGAACTTGTTGAGTGGGAATGATATAGGATATAAGGAGATTTAAAACGCGGTATGAACGATTGAACATCACGACTTATGAACACTATGCACTTCAACACACTCAAAGCCGTACTGATGTCATCTCCTAAGCAAGACTGCTGTGGTTCAGCGGAACAACCTGCACCAGCACGAAACTCTCTAACAGCTCAACAATATAGATTACCAAAGTATAGGTTACCAAAGGTTTACACACCCTACAACCATATTATTAAAGTACTAATTTCTTCTTTTGCACTACTCCTTGCGCTTCTACTGACCCTACTATTAATACACCTCGTAATTCTGCCATTTTTTCTCATAGCTAATCATCTCGATCGCCTCCTTGTCTTTGTCTGTAGTTGTTCCATTGAACCCCTCTCTAACTACTTTGATAAGCTCATGTTACTCTTTGCTAGTGCTCTTCCCTCATATATGAAAAACATTAACCATATACGTGGCCGGATGATCCCCCCCTCCCCGTACGCTTTAACGGGTGCTATTTCGTTTGACTATAACCCTGGAAGGCGCAAAAGTGTACAAACGCATGCTTTTGCGTTTATGGTTGGAAATAACGACGTTTCTAGTAACTAGTGGGCCTTATACACAAAACACGTACAGATTATATCGGCAAAAGTATTTCGTCAGCACCGGTGTTAGGATTGTGTGTCTTCTAAACCCTGAAGTTTCTTCCGGCATATGAAACACAACCCAACATATGGCGTAGTAGTTTAGAGCGCGGGCTACTAACCCCAAGATTCCGAGTTCGATTCCAGGCAGTGACCTGAATAATAATAATAAGAAGAAGAAGAAGAAGAAGACCTTAGGAATGAGAACCCAGGTTCGAAATTTCCCTAAGACACCTGATGAAGTCTGGGGGGTATATCAGCCGAAACGTGTTAACAAAAAAGATGAGAACATATATCCGTCAAATGTAAATAATGAAGGATTCGTTCAGTTTCTGTCTACCAAACAAGGCTTTGGTCAACCTGTAATTATAGTAGAAACACTCGCCCAAGGTGCAACGTAGTGGGATTGAACCGAAAAAAAAAATATATATTCTT
>NC_068993.1:22299383-22301696 GCF_001194135.2 Octopus bimaculoides
TCTCTCTCTCTCTCTCTCTCTCTCTCTCTCTCTCTCTCTCTCTCTCTCTCTCTCTCTCTCTCTCTCTTTGCAAAAATATTCACACGTCCGTACACACGCACTTACAGTCAAATAACACACACACACACACAAGCACACATACACAATCATAGATGCATAGACGTGTGTGTGTGTGTGTGTGTGTGTATGTGCGTGCGTGTACGAGTGTGTCTGCCTGTCTCTGTGCACGTGCACAATTGCGTTTCTGTACTCATAAATCTAGTTTGCATGCATATTTGTGTTTGTTGGTGTATACGTATATATTTATATATTTATAATAGCAAGTATGAACGTCTGGTTTACAAATTCGCTTCACAATCTTGTGGTTCTGATTTCGGTCGGACAGCGCTGCACCATGAGCAAGTATCTTCTCTCTAGTTTGGTTGGCACAATTTCAATTTACGAAATAATGCACCCTAAGTATTGCATGGATAACAGACGAGGCGTGGACATTTCCAAACAAGATTACAACATAAACTGATCCGGTAATTGCTGCTTTATTCAGTCACTTGCATTTTGGGAGTCCAATCTGCTGACTCGGAGCCAATTAAGAATACCCAAGAACAATAGCACCAAGAATTATCAAAATTATACAACACCACCGCAACAACCACGGCTCCTGCTACAACACCATGACTATACCACACACATGGACACTTAACCGCACCACTCGTTACCTTACAATATCTCAATACCCCACCATCACCATCACTATTATCACCATACTACACCCAAACTAAATAAACTACCACCATCACCACCACCACTCAAGGTCTGAAGTGGGCGTCGTAACCGTTTATGAATTTTATGACAGTCGTAAATCTTGCGACATGTCTTGCAGAGTAGGGTGTCGGACGTAGTGGAGAGCACCATAAATCAATCCCAGCAGCCCGTGCGTCTATACCCCTCCACACACACAAACACTGTTTACACAACGTCAGAATGTCATTATAGGATTTCCCTCCAGCTCTAGACTTCTCTTCGTCACTTTCTTTCTTCCTTTCTCTCTCTCTTTCTCTCTCTCTCTTTCACACACACACACACACACACACAGGCGCACATACACTCACCCCACCACAAGCTTTCTCTCTCTCTCTTTTTTTCTCACTCTCTCCTTTTCCTTTCTTTCTAAAGTTGTGTCAGACTGTATTGGCTTGCAATTGCGAATGTGTGTGTATGTGTCTGCTTCTGTGTGTATGTGTCTGCTTCTGTGTGTGTGTGTGTGTGTGTGTGTGTGTGTGTGTGTGTGTGTGTTGTATATGTCTGCCTCTGCGTGTGCGTGTCTGTCTGTCTGTGTTTATGTGTCTACCTCTGTGTGTGTGTGTGTGTCTGTTTGTCTGTGTGTATGTCTGTCTGCCTCTGTGTATGTGTGTGTGTGTGTGTGTGTGTGTGTGTGTGTGTGTGTGTGTGTGTGTGTGTGTGTGTGTGTCTGCTTCTGCGTGTGTGTGTGTATGTCTTTGTGTCTGTATGTGTCTGCTTCTGTCTGTGTGTGTATCTGATTGTCTGTTTGTCTCTGAGTGTATGTCTGTCTGCCTGTGTGTGTGTGTGCGCGCGCGCGTTTCTATGCTTCTTTGTCAAGTCTGTGTACGTTGGGTTTGTGACCATGTTATGTCTTGTGTGTGTAAGAGATTTTTTTTTCTTTTTTGCTTTGACAAGGCGGTTGATGACGACAACAACAACAACAACAACAACAACACCAATAACGTCAACAACCGTATGAGCATGACACAGCAACAGCAATGCTAAACAACAAAAACAACAATGGTTCTGACAACGACTGCCAAGTAAACAAGGTCCGCGGCCAGTATCTATGTAAGATAATTGTTATAGTTTTGTTGTTTGGTGGAAGTGGACGGTGAATCGGAGATGGCGGACAAGTGTGTGCAAGCGTATGTGTGCGTGTGTGTGTGTGTTTGTGTGTGTGTGTGTGTGTGTGTTGACACGCACAGACACACAAATAAGCATGTGTGTGTGTATGTGTATGTTTATGTGTATGCGTGCGTGTGTGTGCGTATGTGTGTGGCTGGGCCAGGTAGTTGCGCTGGTGTGACACTTTCGATTTCCTTTCAGAGAAAGTTAGTTCTCATGAACTTCTTGATCATCGTCATCGTCATCGTCATCATCATCATCGTCGTCGTCATCGTCATCGTCATCACAGAGACTACAACGACGGCAGTGCTCGTGTACTGTTTGTTGTTGGTGGTGGTGTTGTGTAGGAGATGGCTATACATACACACACACACACACACACACACACACACACACACACACACA
>NC_068993.1:22301837-22304205 GCF_001194135.2 Octopus bimaculoides
GTGTGTGTGTGTGTGTGTGTGTGTGTGTGTGTGTGTGTGTGTGTGTGTGTGAAAGTGCCTACGTCTGTCCCCTACACATTTCCCTTTCGGTTTCCTACTCGGCATCATTTATGTGCCCTCTCGAAAGCAGTCCATAAAAGTATGTTACTGAAATTAGGACATCCTGTTGTTGAAGGGGTTTATTTTTATTTCATTTCATCTTTTTATTCTTTTTGCCAGATATCCCAAACTTAGCTTTTTGTTTTTACTCTCGGAACAAGAAGCATAGATATAAAATGTGATGGCTTATATTAGCAACTTAGTAAATTGATATGACTTCCAACAATGTATCGAAGCTTCTAATTCTAAGCTTGAAATTTAACTATTGGTCTAGAACATGCGACTGTTTAGATGCTTAAATTTCTTCAGAATAAGCAGAAGGCCTATTGTTAAATTGGGGGACAAATATGATCGATAGACTCGTCCTAGTATAGTGTTATCATTTACTTCATCCCCTTTGCAGAGATGAATGATTAAGCTGACCCAACCAGAATAAAAGGGACAAAGCTATGGTCTTCAAACTTTATCGGGCTGCCACCCCTTTGGCACTTGGACCATATTCCTAGCGCCCCGCTTTCAACTCACCACCACAAACAGAGACCATTTTTTGCAGCAAATTCAAAACAGCTGTATTTCACAAATAAAACTGGACCTAATTAACCCATTCTTTTGTTGCTTTTACATTCACTGTCCCCTTTTGGCTACCCCATTATCGCCCCACTTTTCTTCAACGCCCCTTTCTTTGATCTTTCCACCGCTCCTCTAAGGGAACCATTGTCATAAAGCATTTAACTTATGCTAATTTAAAACCATACCTTCCCTACGAAATATTATACCTTACTTTAGAATACTTTTCTAACATTAACGGTGCATTTAGTTTTACATAATTTAGTTTTACATAATTTGCAGTTAATGCACAGCACTAACAAAGTTTCTTAATTTCGGTATCGCGCGGCACATAGAGCCTTGAGGTCCTTGCACAGTTCCCGTAGAATACGAGTTTCATTATGAAAAGAAGTCGCCAGCACCTCGTAGAAAACCTTCTGACCTTTTGGAGAAAAGTACGCAGTGAGTAATACCACCACGATACTTCTTACAGCATAAGTCAGCCGTTTCTGAAAATGAGAAAGAGAGAGCGAGAGAGAGAGAGAGAGAGAGAGAGAGACAATGAGAGAGAGAAGGAGAAAAAAATAGATTAACTTTTCTATCACTGGTACTTTACTTATCGATCCCAAAATAATGAAAAAGTAAAGTTAGCCTTGACAAAATTTTAACTCGTAGTCAAGACAACCGGATTACACGAAAACAAATGTGTCTGTTTCTATATTAAAAGAATTGGATAGCTGGAGCTCTTAGAGGATGATCATCACCATTTTGAGACTGCATATCTCGAAAGATTTTCTGAAAATGGTTCTACTGCAAAAAAGCTCCCGGCAACTTCCGTTTCTCTATACTTCAAATTTGAGCTCTGGAGAATCTAATAAAGAATTATTAGGGACAAGAGAAAAAGGAGTGATCCTAAAACTTATTCTATCAACATTGGAAAAACTGTATCATAACACTACTTAGTAAAAGGTGACGTGCATCAAGTGCTGTGGTTCTCAAACTTTAATGGAATTACGAATCATCTCTTCTCTAAGTCCAAGTTTGACTGCAAAGCGAGGAAGTTGAGGGAGCCATTCCTGCTCAAATGAATGATCTATTTTAGATACTTTGCTACTAGACTTCACTCCAAGACTTAACGTAGCAACGATATTATTGAAAGTTTGCTTTGGTGTCATATAGTCGGCAATAATGTAGTCTTTGTTCCATTGCGGCATAAACGCAAAAGCAAGAAATGGAATTCCTGTCAGAATTGTTTCCTCTAATATACGAGATGTGTAGACATCGTTGCCATCTGTCACAGGTATGGAGACTTTATATTATTTTTTTTTTCAGTAAACCTTACGGGTTGTTGTTTATCATCAATCAAACCGCAACACGAAACGTTAAATTTAAACATCACATGTAGCAGAGAGCATATCACGCATTATCGCAACTAAATCGTAAGAAAGTGTAAGTGAACTCGAGAAAAAGAAACGAAATTGTTCAGCTTAACAAATCTGGGACGAAAGATGATGTTATAAAACTTTTGGTCCAGATGGACTATATGTAATCTGAACCTTTCCCCCCTTGTTTTTTTTTTGTTTTTTTTACGGAATCCCACGTTTTAGGCTATGGAGATTCCGATTCTGAAAAAAAATTTTCAAAAATCTCAATTTCAAAATTTCGATTCCCACCCCCCTGGTTTTTATATAGATCCACAGGGTAAACCTAACCCTAACTCTAA
>NC_068993.1:22304238-22305355 GCF_001194135.2 Octopus bimaculoides
CCCCCCCCCCCTGGTTTTTATATAGATCCATAGGGTAAACCTAACCCTAACTCTAACTCAAACCCTAACCCTAACCCTGACCCTGACCGTAACCCTGACCCTAACCCTAACCCTAACCCTAAACCTAACCCTAACACTAGTTTTGTGAGATTTGGCTGTTATTTCTAGCATGTAAATAGCCTGCTTGGTGGGGGCGGGGGGAATTGAAATTTTTCAAAAATTTTTTTTTAAGAATCGGAATCTCCATAGCCTAAAACGTGGGATTCCGTAAAAAAATTAATAAATAAGGTGGGGAAAGGTTCAGATTACATATAGTCCATCTCTACCAAACTTTGTAATTATGTTATATTATAATCATAAAGTGACGAATGCCATGCAAAAATACATAAACGACAACGTGCTGAGTACCACAGGTCACGCCTAATTTATGAAATCAAAATCGTAATCGACTACTTCTTAGCACGCCCCGGACATTGGCCATGATAACGCCTCTTGGGTAATGCGTGAGACTATGTTGTCACTTGATCTGTTAGAAATAACAGCTAAGAATCTTTCAATTCACACCTTAACGTCTCTGAAAAAGAAAAAGGACATACTGTAGAATATAGTGTAGGATATTTCCATAAGAAGATGGAATGGTCATAGTTGAAATGTCTGTGAGTGTTCTAATTCATTAAGGGTAGCGACAACCACAAAAGATAATGGCCATCACTTTTATGGCTAAGTCAGAAGCGGAAAGGCAGCGCATCATCTGAGAATCTTTGGCCAAGCTTAAGGTAAAGAACAACTAAACAGAAGCAACATCATCAACTTGAACAGTAGCAATAATCAAAAAGCTGAATTTCAGGTTGAATGAGAGACTATTCGATATCACAAGTCGTGGATTAACTGAATCGTTTATGAGTGGAATAAAATATCTTGCCAGGCGGAGGAGTGGCTGTGTGATAAGTAGCTTGCTTGCGAACCACATGGTTCCGGGTTCAGTCCCACTGCATGGTATCTTGGGCAAGTGTCTTCTACTATAGCCTCGGGCCGACCAAAGCCTTGTGAGTGGATTTGGTAGACGGAAACTGAAAGAAGCCCATCGTATATATATATATATATATATATATATATA
>NC_068993.1:22305758-22309868 GCF_001194135.2 Octopus bimaculoides
GTATATGTTTGTGTGTCTGTGTTTGTCCCCCCAACATCGCTTAACAACCGATGCTGTTGTGTTTACGTCCTCGTAACTTAGTGGTTCGGCAAAAGGGACCGATAGAATAAGTACTAGGCTTAAAAAGAATAAGTCCTGGGGTCAATTTGCTCGACTAGAGGCGGTGCTCCAGCATGGCCACAGTCAAATGACTGAAACAAGTAAAAGAGTAAAAGAGTAAATATTCGTCCCGAATCTCCCTCTCTCACTTACTCACCTCTCTCTCCCTCTCCTTCTTTCTCCTTTCTCTCTCTCTCTCTCTCTCTCTCTTTCTTCCCTCCCTTTCAGGATTATACCTGTAGCCGAAAGGTCTACTCTACTCTACTCAAGCTAAAAATTGCAGTAACGATACACGTGATCGTAAAATAATCTGCTGCTTACACGTTGATGGCAGAACTGAATGTTCATCGTCGACACCGATGGAGACTCGTCAACTATTTAGCATTATGAGATCCTAAGCAGTAACATAACTGATCTCCGAAATCATGTTAGTTCCAACACTTTGCTTACGTCTTTAAATTTCATTGATATGGGGGGTACCGTGTACTTTATCCCCCTCATTCGTAATGAAACTTTATGGAACAGTAAAGTTATTATTGAATATAATAATTAAAATGCTTCCGACTATTACAAAGTAATTATGAATTGTAGTGTGAAACATGGTTCCGAAATGTCCATCAGACATAAAATTGCTATCGCAACATCTAATTCGCTAATTAAATTATTGCGTTTTATTAGATAATGAATTAGATTTGTAATACTTTTTATGATACTTAAAAGACTACTTCTAAATGATTATCATATTTTGGTGTCACAGAATCGAATCGGTAGACTTTGTTAAATTAATTAAACAGAGACAATTGAATCATAATTATGATACCGAAATTGTGACTGCGGTATATATTAGAGTATTTATTTTTTTATTTGTTCATTTTACTGAATTGTATTTTCAGCATAAAGTTGTAGCACTGAGCATAAGTTTATTTTACCAGGTGAAGTATATAACCTGAATAACGTCGGGGATTCATGAATCTAAATCGCATTTGGAAATTTGTACCGATGAGAGTTAGTTCCCTTATATCGTTTCGCGTGAACCCATAAGCCATTGAGCTTAGACAGTGAATGGGTTTGATTTACTGTTAAAGTTCGTATTCTGTTATTAAAAAATTTCCCGTAGCTTTTTCTTTTCTTTTCTTTTCTGCTGCTGATAAAATAGATACCATCCATTAATATCAGCAATATCGTCAAAGTGATGACGCCTGTATATAGTCACTAAACCTGCTAGAAATAACAGCTAAATATCCGTTATATCGATACCTTACTGTTTTTAAAAAAGGCTAGTACATATTGATTGGATAATGTGAATCTAAGGACATTACATCAGTAAATGAGTCGGGAAGGCCACAGTTGAAATGCTTTCCCCGTCGGTCGGCTCAATTAGAGTTGTATTGCATAAGACAACATTAGCAATGCGAAGTATATACAGATCATGTTGAAAATTATAGTTACCTGGTGAAAAACAACTAAATCATAACCAGCAATGCCATCAGAGAAATAGCAGCTAAATCTCCCTCAAATTATACTTGACTACCTAAAAGAAAAGGGAAGAATGCATCGGACAGTACATTATAATGTTCGACAGCCATTTTTTAAAATATCTATTTAAATAAAAAATTAAATGCGCCCTTTTAAAGCCTAGCCAGGCTCATGGACCCAGTTTCCCGGTTTCTATGGCGTATGTGTTCCCCAGCTGGACGGGACGCCAGTCCATCGCAGCGTGACTCATTTTTGCCAGCTGAGTGGACTGGAGCAATGTGAAAGGAAGTGTTTTGCTCGAGAACACAACGCGTCGCCCGGTCCAGGAATCGAAACCACAATCTTACGATCATGATTCTGATACCATAACCACTAAGCCACATGTCTCCAAAAATATGTACTTACTAGATTATTAATAAATAGATCATTATTCTCATGAAGCGATTGTAATAATTGATCGGCGAACTTTCGGAAGAGCTGTCGCTACCTCGTGAAGAATGAAAAGAGTAAGGAATCGGGTGATTGTTTCTTTCTGTGAAAGACTTTTTTTTTTTTTTTCCCCAAAGTATTTGATTTGCTGGCGATAATAGGAATATAGCAATAAGACACCTGAAGAAAACATGGCTGGATGTGGTCGGAATACATTTAATGAAAGGCTTGTTACTTGAGAGATGTCATGGAGCTAAGCAACATCAACAACAATAACAGTAACCCTTGTGTTAACACATATTTCGTGCGAAAATATCTCAGTAAATATTGTTGCTATATAGAAAGAAAAACTGGAGAAAAATTAACAGTTTTAGAGTTATGACAGTAAAGGAATGCTGTATTGTATCATTCTTAACGTTTTCAAATAACATTAGTAACCTAGATGAGAAGTTAGGGTAAATAATTTGTAGAATTGGAGCTATAACATCTTTTTACAATAACTGCCGTGCATTTTGTTCTTTGCGGTTTCAAATCAGTTGCAATTCCTGATGAAGTAATTCTTATATAGCTAAACGTTCAACATAACTAATACTTACATGATAAACTACTGATGTTGCTCTATGTAGTTCTAACTTTGCTAACATTTGTCGTAACACCTAACACTTCTCATTTCATGAATTGCATTGGTAAATCATTGGATCAAATCATTCAATTCGATAGTAATTTTAGTGTCACCGGAATTTTTTTTTTTTCCGAGATAGTACGTTCATAACGCAAAATGAATGAAACCATTTCAGTATAAGATACAAGCTTTCACCTAATTTTTCTTAAAATATTAACTGTAATTACGTATCATTAATATGAATTTTCATATGAAATACGCAGTAGTGGACTGTAACACTAATTATCATCTTTTCTAAAGAACTCAAAACGTTTTCAGCTGAACCGCTCCTTGGTAATATTCGCCAACTACTAATTCAGTGATATTAGCCAATAATTCAAGGAACTTTGAAGTGTAATAATGTAAGAATGTATTCCATTTTGTTTGTTTCTTTTTATTATAGAGTAATTAAACTAAATGAATCTTAATGAAACGCACACAGCCTCTTGCTTATCTACCAAACCTTGTCTTTTAGCTGCTATTACTTGCAACGTCATTTTACACCAACAGTATATGCATTCACATCAAACCTAAAAGAAAGTTTATTTAACCCTTTAGCATTTGAACCGGCCATATCAGTCCAA
Organism: Octopus bimaculoides; assembly: GCF_001194135.2. Lineage (NCBI taxonomy): Eukaryota > Metazoa > Mollusca > Cephalopoda > Octopoda > Octopodidae > Octopus > Octopus bimaculoides. Next base: position 22,309,008 of record NC_068993.1, read on the forward strand.
AATATTCTACCTGTTTTAAAGTTCAAACTGGCCAGATCTGACCTCTCATATCTACCTTAGAAAATCATTCTGAAATTAAACATTCACCTCATCAAAATCTCAAAGCTACAAGATAATGCATGATTAATTCAAAAGAATGTGAATGAATAAGTATTACATTTGAGAAAGTCATCTGAATGCTGAAGAATTAATGAAGAAGAATGGAGCTATATTAAAAATAGAATAAACGAAAATGGAATGACTCCTCGAGGCAAAGTTCACATCTACTCCTACCTATTTCGTATGGTTTAACTCCACTGAGGATTGACCATTTCAGCTCATATTCTTTTTTGACCCCTATTAGTTGCCATACTAGCTTGCTAGGTGATCTCACATTCTTTTTAGTTTCATGCTTAAACGACGAGATGTGGTTGTAATAGGCTCTTCTTGTTATACCCAGAAATGGATTTGATGGACGTAGCATTAATTTCTGAAGTCGTTCAATTACCTTCAATTGATTAATAGACCGATTGAGTACACTTATCAGTAATGTACCTGTAATGACTACTGGAAACAGCTGTAAGCCTAACATTCTCTAATAAAGAAAAGAAATATGTTATGACCATTATTTTTAACTTGTTGCTTATATGTCACTCTGTCTAATAAACACTTTGTCTGGAGCCCCTCCACGGATTTATAATATATAATTGTGAGGAACCAAAACCTTGGACCCTACCACGATATTACCTGGAGTTCTTCACTAAAAAGAATATAATTTTTGGTGTGTTGTGCCAACAGAGGGCTTATGAAGTATTTTACCCAAGTTGATAATCCCTCGCTATTTGGTGTGTGTGTGTGTGTGTGTGTGTGTGTGTGTGTGTG
>NC_068993.1:22310714-22312236 GCF_001194135.2 Octopus bimaculoides
ACTTTATATATATATACAAAGTTTTAATAAAAGAAAACCTTTAACGATATTATAAACAATAAAGACTAATTATTAATCAAATATTATCAATCAAAAATAATCGAAAATATAACAACACTATTCAAATCGAAGTTCTAATATTATGTAGAAATGAAACTATAACTTATAAATAATTTAGTGTTAAATAAGTTATCTATTAAAAATAATCTATAAAGAACCAAATGAATAATATAAAAAAACAAGAATACATATTATTTCCAAATAGTAGAAAATCTTTAGCAAAGTATATTTTATATATATATATATATATATATATAAATCAAAGGACACATTGAAGTGTCTACCTGCTAGAAATAGGAGTTAGATCCCTCATTTGGACTACCAAAAATTACACTGAAAATACATACATACAAGCATGCATGTATGCGTGCATACATTCATACATACATACATACACGTATGTATGTTTGCGATTACTGAGGCCATTGGAAAGTACGATATCTCCCACTGAGTCAAGAGGCAAGTAGTCTCACTTGGGTTAAAAACTGCAACTCCCTAGAGTAAGGCATTGAAATTTTCCACAACCGGTAATATAATTGTTAACGTACTCATGATTTCAGTTTTATCTTCATTTGAGTTGTACCTAGTCCCCTATACTTAGAGCGCACACTACCTCCCTCATGAACTCTCTCTCTCTCGCTCTCTCCATGTATATATGTGTGTGTGTGTGTGTGTGTGTGTGTGTGTAATTAATTTTAACAGTTGAATTTGTAGTCGACAAAGCTATGAATAATAGCGTGTAAATATGTATTTTCTATTCTAGGCACAAGGCCCGAGATTTTGGGGGAGAGGGCCAGTCGATTAGATCGACCCAGTACGCAACTGGTATTTAATTTATTGACCACGAAAGGATGAAAGACAAAGTTGACTTCGGCGGAATTTGAACTCAGAACGTAAAGACAGACGAAATACCGTTAAGCATTCCTCCCGGCGTGCTAACGTTTCTGAATGGTGTGTAAATATTGGGTTAAAAATACTTTGGGACTGAAAAAGTCGGAGGCTGCCCGTAGCACAAAACATACATCTGTGAACATGAGAGATGTTCTACCATTGCACATAAACATTATAAATGCATGTGTGTATGTATGTGTGTGTGTGCGTGTGTGTGTGTGTGCGCATGCTCGAATGTGTATCGTAAATAAACATATATGGGCGTAGGCGTGGCTGTGTAAGCTACTTCACCCCTTTTATGTTTGTCTGTCCTCGTTCGTCCCCGCTTTGTAATGCCTTTATGGCAAATATTTATGAAATAAAGAAGCTCGTTTCCGAACTGTATGGTTCCAGGTTCAGTCCCACTGCGTGGCATCTTCGGAAAGTGTTTTCTAGTATAGCCTTGGGCTGACCAATGCTATGTGAGAAAATTTGGTTGATAGAAATTGAAAGAAGCCCATCATATGTGTATATGTGTGGGGGGTCGTGTGAGGGGTCGTTGAGGGGTCGTGTGGGGGGTCGTGTGGGGATC
>NC_068993.1:22312250-22314131 GCF_001194135.2 Octopus bimaculoides
GTCATGTGTGTGGGGGCATGTGTGTGGGGGCATGTGTGTGGGGGCATGTGTGTGTATCCATGTTTGTCTCCCATCAATGCTTGACAACCAGTGTTGGTGTGTTTGTGTCCCCGTAACTTGGTGGTTCGGCAAAATATGTCGATAGAATAAGTATCAGGCTTTAAAAGAAAAGAATACTGGTGTCGATTCATTCGACTAAAAATTCTTCAAGGTGGTGCCCCAGCTTGGCCGCAGTCTCATGACTCAAACAAGTAAAAGATAATATGTAATATATATATATTACACACACCTGCATATATTGTAGGTGTGTATGTTTTGTAGTGGTGATGTTAATAAAAATTTATGGATTTTGTACGTGATGATATTGTTATCAGTTATATATGGCTGCAGTGGCTAAATGCATGTGTACAAATACATGTGATTACATACATTCATTAATATATACTTCCTTGCCATAAATACTCATTAATACGTACGGGCGTTTTCGCATGATTGTATTCGTTTGTGTATGTATGTATGTATGTAGGAACGAATGATATATCTAAATATATTTTTATGTATATATACGCACGAAAACGTTTATTTTAAATTTTTGCCCTCCCAAATATACACAAACAAGTACCCTTACACCTACAGCTGCCCTCACACACGCATACATACACTCACACACCTGTACAATCATATGCGCGTGCTTTTATTGAAGGAAACTGCAGTAAATTATAATTAACTAACAAGGTGTCATGCGGGCGCGTGGTTTAGTGGTTAGGGGTGTTGGACTCATTTTCCTAATATTGTGGTTTCGATTCATGGGTCAGGCGTCACGTTGTGTTCTTGAGCAAAACACTTTATTTCAGGTTACTCCTGTTTACTCAGCTTGAAAAAGTGAGTAATCCTGCGACGAACTGACGTGCTGCCCAGGGAGAGTTATATGCGCTATGGAAACCGGAAAACCGGCCTTTTGAGTCTATATTACACGGAAAGGATCTTTATCCTTTAACAAGGTGACACCCAGTTCATACGATGCTTTATCAAGTGAATAGTGACAACTTCCTGCAGATTAGTTCTTGATTATACTTTGTCGCCAGTTATGTCGAATTATTTTCAAAGTTTTCATAGCAACCAATTTTACGAACGCATTTTCCATAGCAACGGTCTAAGAACAATTTTTGATGAAGCATTTTGGGAGGATGTAACGTAATGATTTCCGTAGTCTTTTGGTAGGGGTATTTTCTTTCTTGCAAAGTAATTGTTATAAATGGGAATTTGTGCAGAATTAAAACAAGCCTTGTGCATTACTGTGGTACACAGATTATTAACGTTTAGACAGGAGAAAGATTATGTCTGCGCACAATTATGACAGACTATACTTGTCCTTTTTCATTGAGATGCAGCTTCAAAAGTACCAGACCAGTTATAATCTGTGTCAAAATTTGCAACCATTATTTGCCCATCAAGTAAAGCTGATGTAAATGGAGAAATATCTGTTCGAAGATTCAGTTCGGCAACATATCCCACTCTCACCAATAAGCTATGACATGCGCAATATTTAGTATTCATCGAAAGTAAATGAACAAAAATGTGTTGTTGACTGATATTATTTTACTATCCATATATATTTATTGTCTTGCTATGAATGAGGTCTGTATTCATGTCTGTTAGCTTCTTAAAGTCATTTTCACGAAGCAGTGACAGAATAACCAAGTGCAGAAACTACAAGACAGCTAATAATTCCATTTATAGTAATCTAAGACTATTGCCGATTCTCGCAGAACATTATAAAGCTTAACTCTCTTTATATATATCTATCTATCTATCTATCTATCTATCTATCTATCTATCTATCTATCTATCTATATATATATATATATATATATATATATA
>NC_068993.1:22314293-22317864 GCF_001194135.2 Octopus bimaculoides
ATATATATATATATATATATATATATATATATATATATATATATATACTGTGTACCACTTTAGAATGAGTAGCGTCATGATGTTTTGTTTTTTTCTTTTTCTTTTTCTTTTTCTTTTCTGACAGCTGAGAAGAAGAAAGTTAATCTCAAAACAGAAACCAGGACCGAATTCTTGCGAAAGAATGAACAGAATAAAAGCATCCAAGGACCTTTATTTCACCCTGTTCGTTCAGGTGGTGGTATTAAATCGAGCGATGCATTAAATCTAACACCCAAGAACTCAAAACATTAGAAGCTTGAATAAATACCACCAAACATCTCAGTATATCGTTGATGGGGGAAATGTGAACTGTTGGCAGAGTAATTAAGAAGGCAGTGGGCTGACCGCGCAAAAACCAATGGTAGTTGTATAAGAAAAAGAAGATATCAACTGAGATGACGGCAAACTCAGGTTGTGCCCGCACATATAATCATAGCCACCTCTTCCATTACCTCCACTACCACCACAGTTACCCTCGTTAGAGCCCACAAGGCTGACTATACATATTAATAACCTTACCTCGAAGTACCTGAATATCTAATCCTAACAGTTTGATGATAGGTGTTAAGTTACAAGGCACGTTGTCTAGAAACGCAAAGCTACAAGGGAATTAAATATATCATTCTTGAGCGAGTGATCTACAATATTGTAATATGCGTTCAAAGCGTATTCGACCTTTGGGCATATATTTAAAAAAAAAACAATTTTGTACATTTCACAACTTTTATTTAATCACCTTCAAAATACTCCCCTTAGAAGTTCACATAATTTTCCCAGCGGTTCTGCCACTGCTGATAACACCTCTGGAATGCTCTGGAGATCCATTGTTACTTTTCTCATAATTTCCTTTCGCGACTAAAATCGCTTCCCTTTCAGCGTAGTTTTCAGTTTGGGGAAGAGCCAGATGTCACACGGTGCCGAGTCGGGAAAACTTGCCGAACAAGTGATGCGTTGTTCTTGAACAGGAAACCTTGGATTATGTAGGCGGAATGAGCGGGCGCATTGTCGCCCATATGTCCAGCCGCTTTCGACGCACAGCATCAGGAAGGCGATGTATAACGACCAAATAGTATTCCTTATTGATTGATTGGCCTTGTGGTGAGTATTCATAATTAACAATGCCACGGGAGTCAACGAAACAGGTCAACATTACTTTCAAGTTGCTGCTAATCTGTCGCGCTTCTTTGAGCCTTGGTGCTAATGGATGCTTCCATTGGGAAGACTGGAACTTAGTTTCCAGGTCGTAACCATAAACCCATGTTTCATCACTGGTGATGATGATCTTCATGAAGTCTGGGTCTTAGTTTGCACAGTCCAGTATGTCCTGAGCGATGTCAATGTGAAGTTGCCTCTGCTGCTCTGTCCTTGAGGACGAATTTCGCCGACACTCTCCGAATTTTACAAATTCTGCGTTAAAATGGAAGGCACCGATACTTTGCTTACTCCCAATTCGTGAGTAATTTTTTGGATTGATACACAACGGTCTTCATGACAATTCGCCGAACCTTTTCAATCGGCTCCTCGTTTCGGCTTGTGGATAGACTGCTTGAGCGTCCCCAGCAGCCATGTTTGAAGCGCTTGTACCACGTTTTGATCTGAATTTTGTCCATGGCGTCATCGCCAAAGGCCTGCTGAACATCTTCGTTAGTTTGAGCATGACAATCACCAAGCTTTTGTCGACATTTGATACAATATCTCTACTCAACGCGTTCGGTTATCTTGTGTGAAAACAAAAATCCGACGTGCACGAACTACACGCCTGTACTCTAGGCGCAACAGCCGGGAACTGACGCGGTCTACCGACACGAAAATTTGCGTGCATGCGCAGAAAGGGTGGTGTAATCTTCCCCCCAGATGATTTTCCCCAGGTGACATTAGTTGTGGCGGGAGAAAAAAAAGTCGGATACTTTTTGAACGCACCTCGTATACTCTACTACATTGTACGATATAAAATTCTGCTCTGCTACTCTCGGTTGGTTGAAATAATTGACAAAATTACAGTGACTTCATATTTTGACAAAAAGAAACAGTTTTAATCTATGAGGCTTAATGGTAGAAGCAAAATTAAGGAATGTTATTTCCAACAATGTAATGCGAGTGAATCCCAAGCTGCAGTCTTTCAATGATGCAACAATGTTAAGAATAATCATTCCACCGAAGTCGATTTCGTCTTTGTCTTTCGTCCTATCGATGGGGGTCGATGTAATCGACTTACCTCTTCCCCACAAATTGCTAGCCTTGTGCTATAATTTCAAACTTATACCACTGCAACACTTACACTGTCGTCCCAACTATTACTATACACTGTCATGTGATCACTTGACTTGCTGGAAATAGTAACCAGTTTTCCCTTAGAACACACTCTACTGTCTTAAATAAAGACAGGACACAAGATATTACAATCTTACATTGCTGAAATGCCTTCAATCGTATGTCTATTTAATCTGGTGGCTTGAGGTTAAGCAACAACAACCAATACACTGTCTTGAACCAGTGAAAGAACATCTTTGTACTCAACCAACCTGCTAGAAATAGAAAGAAATAGAAACCAAATTTTACAATCTTATAAAGAAAGGATACATTGATTAATGTAATGGAAAATACGCAGTACCTGGGCGAAAATGGGATGGTCATAGCTGGAACGCCTTTATTCATAGGTCTGCTTAAAACAACATACACTAAACTCACCTTCAAACACCAGTAGCATGAACAATAACGACCATAGAATGTTGGAAATGGCAGTCAACTCTCCCTCAAATCTCATTCCACCATCTTAGAAACGGACGCATAATATATTTCGAGATTCCTTTTTGGGTGAAGAAAAAAAAAAGAAGGAAAGAAAGAAAAAGACAAAAAGAAAAATGCGAGATGGTCATAACTGGAATGCTTTTGTACATAAATCTGTCTCATGAATATCCCCTTGGGGTTAAACAAAAACGGCTACTACGAGCCAAAGAAGGAACCTCTGAGTGATCTCTTTCTATGCTAGAAACTCTTGTCAAACTTCCCTTAAACCACATTATCACCTTTAAAAAAAATAAGATATGAAATAAATTTTGGCACAAGGCCTGGAAGTTCGGGGATGGTGGTAAGTCGATTAAATTGACCCTAGTATTCAACTGGTACTTATTTTAACGGCCCCGAAAGAATGAAAGGAAAAGTCAACCTCGGCAGAATTTGAACTAAGAACATAAAGATGGACAAAATATCGCCAAGCATTTTGCTCAGTGAGCTCAAGCAATGAAATAATGTACACTAGGATATACTGACAAAGATGTGATAGTCACGGTTGGAAATACTCTTAATTTCAAGTTGGCCTAAGTATACTCAACAACAACATCACAATTATTCAACGCACCTCCACCAATAATCTTTACATTTCTTTATTTCCGTTCCATATCGTAGTATAGTGACCCTCCGTCCTTGGCACGGTTCCAGCACATCGGAATTTTCTTTGAGAAGAGCTTGCAATTAGCTCCTCACTGCTTCTAGGGGGAAAAGGCTGTGAATGATCCCGCCCAAACTATGAACC
>NC_068993.1:22318126-22319815 GCF_001194135.2 Octopus bimaculoides
GGGGAAAGATAAAACGAACTTTAACAAAACAACATGAAAATATGTTCCTTAAATGTTCTTTTGCTCAATATATCAACCAAGAGATTGTAGGTTCGATCGGCATCTCTGGCGCCGATATCTGTTTTGATGTAAAGTGTGTCGGAAATAGGAGCTGAGATGAAAGGTCGGAATTCGTTTGAAAACGCTGTCGCTCCCTTTTCATGTTGGCCTAAAATGAAGTCAACAACTGACCACTGGTCACTTCCACTCTTTGTGTGTTTATGTGTGCTGATGTGTATTCGTGTGTGTGCGTGTATGTGTGAGTCTGTGGAGGGTGTTTTATCTGCCTGTTTGCGCTCGTCTGACCATAAGTGCGCGCAAATGTGTATATATCAAACAGTGCATGCAGTATACTGTGTGTGTGTGTGTGCGTACGTGCGTGTGTGTGTGTGTGTGCGCGCGCGCGCGCATGCGAGCATGTGTGTGTGTGTGTGTGCGTGTGTATTCGTGTGTTCGTGTTGTTTTTGTTCTTGTTTTTGTCCTAGATCTACTATAATCAAGTGATTCAGCTATTAAAAAAAATGCCTTCCAACCATAGCCATCCCGTATCCACCCAATATTTTGTATGACGATTACATTAACCAATGGATCCTCATATATTTTTTAAGGCCCCAAGGTAAGTTTGAGGAAGTTTTGGCAACTATTTCCCACAGATCGAACGACCATATAGAGCAGGCATGGACAACCTTTTTCAAGAAACGGGCCAAATGAGACACGGAGCATCATTAGCCGGGCCGCATTACTAAAAAAGTCTAAGGAACTTTTCTTTTGGAGTGCCATTCAGCGTTGCCAAGTGTATGTGTATGGTTATGTGTGAGCGCATGCGCGTATGTTCGCGGAGGAAATGCTGCTGTTTGTAATTCCAAGTAAACCCGGATTGAACTAATCTAAGGCCTATTTTGTTTTCCTGTTTGTGCTTTTTTTCTGTTGTTTTTCTTGCCTGATGTAATCTAGGACTACGATGATGATGGTCGCTCCCGTCGATTTCGACGTATGAGTGTTTGAAGGAGGGGTGTAAAGAGAGAGGGACAGAGAGACAGAAACAAAGAGAGAAATACAAAGACAGAGATAGATACAGAGACAGACAGACAGACAGACAGACAGACAGAACAGTTTTTGAAAATAAGAAATAACAGAAGCTGCATCTACTTGCGCTGGATGCTAGAATGTAATTTGAGTTCAGAGATGGATTTTGCTATGAAGGTGAAATTGGTGATTTTGATTTTGCCTGGGATTGGGAAAATGTGTCTGTAGTACAATATCCAAACGTTAAATCGTAATTATTTTTTAAGATTTGCAATATGAGGAAGGTTTGCTATTCCTATCATGATGAGAGATCACATATGAGATGTTTAATTTGGATCTGTTTAATTTGGCTCACAGATTTTTTTATACATTTTTTTAAAGCCAGACCGTTTAAAACTTCGTATACTGGCAGAATATGTCAAGCAGAACACAGTTTACGTTGAACATTTTTGACAAAATGTCGTATTTTAGAAGTTATTTCGTATTAAAGTTGTCGTATTGGGGTAATTTTAGCCAATCAACGACGAGTATTCAGTTGAAGAAAGTTACTTTGAAGAAAATCCATTTCTTAATAGATGTATGTATATATATATATATATATATATCATGTAACCTCGTGGGCAT
>NC_068993.1:22321913-22324441 GCF_001194135.2 Octopus bimaculoides
GTGGGCGTAAACAAACCAGCATCGTTGTCAAGCGATGTTGGGGGGACAAACACAGACACACAAACACACACACACACATACAGACACACACACACATATATATACATATATATGACGGGCTTCTTTCAGTTTCCGTAACCCTAACCCTAACCCTAACACTAAAACCCTAACCCTAACCCTAAAACCCTAACCCTAAAACCCTAACCCTAACCCTTAAACCCTAGCCCTAACCGTAACTACAGAAATGTTTTGAAATTTTCGTCCGAAACACGTCCGTATTTTTCCGCATATTTACAAAATAAATAAAATAAAATAATCTGAAAAAGGTCAAAAATCAAGGAAATGGTGGGGTGGTAATTTAAAAATGGTTATTCCCCGTATTCCCCGTAGCCGAAAAGGAGGGGGTGGGTGTTGTGTCGAAAAAAATTGTTTAAAAAAAGGGTGGGTTTTTTTCAGGGAACGGGCGGAAGTCTTGTCAGGTATTTATATATAACATACACATAAATATGTACATAAATACAAAGATATACACTGACATATATATATATATGCATGAATGTATGCGAATACATATGTGCGTGTGGCGTGCGGATATATGTACGCATGCATGTATGTATAAGAACGACTAGAAAGAGAAAAAAAGAGAGAGAGAGATAGAGAGATAGATAGATAGAGAGAGAGAGAGAGAGAGAGAGAGAGAGAATGGAATGAGAAGCATAATCTCTTTCTCCATCCACACTCTTTCTCTCAATTCCTACACGCATTCTCCTCGCTTCGCACTCTTATCACCTCTTTCAATAAGATTCCCATCTCTTCATCTCACTGAAATATTTCATCAAAGATGTAAAGCACCATTAAGCAGACGATTAAAAGGCAATGAGAGTGGATAAGTGTGTTTATAATAGTGGAGTTGATAAAGAGACACACGCACGCACACACACACACACAAATACACACACATATATATACACAAATTTATTTTAATAAGGGGTAGGACCGCCTTTGGCAGTAATTATATATGTGTCTGTGTTTGTGTGTCTGTGATTGTCTCCACCATCGCTTGACAACCGATGTTGGTGTGTTTGCGTCCCCGTAACCTAGCGGTTCGGCAAAATAAACCAATAGAATTAGTACTAGGCTTACAAAAATAAGTCCTGGCTTCGATTTGTTCGACTAAAGGCGTTGCTCTAGTATGGCCGCAGTCAAATGACAGAAACATGTTAAAGAATAATTATAATTATTAATTAAGTCTGGAAATACCTTGTTCTTCAGTTCAGCTGGGGAATTCACCATGATAGCAATATGAGCCAAATTGATATCACCATTCCCATCAAGTGGTATTTTCTCATTTCCTAACTGGAGGAGCCAGGTTGAAAACTGTTTTGTACATTGGTCCCTTGTAATAAAGCTTGCGTGTTAGTATTGAAGGAAAATTTATGTACTTTATTCCATAGGTGTGAAGACTTATCGCATGCTTTTATTTCATCAGATCTTATTCCTCTCGGAATGACTGGTATTGTCTGTCTGAAGTTTCCAGATAAAACTAATGTAACTCATAGATTTATTGTTGCCCGTGTCCTTCTCTTATAATATTGCTATTAATATAAAGCAGAATTATAATTCCAAATGTTTTTCAAGAAGTGCATTCTCGTTAGTGTGTTTCCCAAAAGCAATGCCTTGAAAGTATCTGTGGTTGTACCAAACGTCGGTAAAATAACTATTCCTCTTTCCTATTTCTTTCCTTTAAAATCTGTACTCTTTCGACATTGCTCTAATATCAATTAATTTCGTTGTAGAATAATGATGTTTTTGGATCATATTTGAAAGCTGATCTTTTCCAAGTCCCTTTAAAAGGTGCAATTCTTTAGTCAAACGTATTCAGCTTATCTTGATCAAGACGCTTCCGTCTTTCCTCTGAGGATTGGTGGATTTTCACAGCAACTGTTTGCTCCTGTTTTTTTCTTTTGTCACATCTGTCGCTGACCTATTGTCTCATAGGCAACTCTGGCAGCTTGACTTTATCTTACATCCTTTAAACATTTTCCTCTTTCCTTTTCTGACTCTTGACTCTTGAGGACTGTATTTTGTTGACATAATTGTTCTATCCTTGTTTCCTCATGTGACTCATTGTCCCTGCGTACAGCAGCTCTCCTTCGGTCGCTTTCATGTCTTTGCAGTCGTTGTGCAGGGGTCTCCAGTGTCCTTACTCTGGCTACCTATATTCGTCTTTGCGTCATTGTAGAATGTTAATCCCATCTTCTCTTGTAGAAATTAAGAACATTTTTCTCGGAAACTTTTTTTGAAAATGAAAATGGGGATTAAATGAAAAAATGAGTGAAAGGTGCGTGAATATCTTTACAAGGGTGATTGAAATAAATGGTGACTTTGGAACGTTGCACGTGCGCGCGCGCACTCACACACACGCACACGCACACGCACACACAGACACAGAATATCAGGCATCAGCGTTTCTTTCTCTCCCGTTTTTCCCCCTCTCTTTGTACGGGCTTTCTTTCACCTTCACATAT
>NC_068993.1:22325030-22325443 GCF_001194135.2 Octopus bimaculoides
GTGTGTGTAAGCTAGCTAGATGAACGAATGAAGTGCTTAGTAAAGTGTGAAGTATTTGTTGTGGATCAGCTCCAGGTCATCTTCAATCAAGCTTGTGATCAGGTTAGGGATGTGCAAAAGGATCCACACTACCACCAAGAAGATTTTGCTGTCGAACGATCGTGCAGCGGGACCTCATTTGATAGAGAATGCGTGGTGCGTGAGTAGATTGTCAGGAATCTGTGATCCTCACTCAGGTTCGATTCTCAAACAGAAGCGTTTTACAAAATGTCATTTGTATTCTGAGAAAAGACAAACATCACAGTCATCTACATGTCTACGTGAGTATGAGGGAGAAACGGAGAGAGAGAATCTAAGTGCTCGCATGCGTGTGTGTGTGTGTTGTGTGTGTGTGTGTGTGTGTGTGTGTGTGT
>NC_068993.1:22325962-22331579 GCF_001194135.2 Octopus bimaculoides
ATATATATATATATATATATATATATATATATACATACACACGCGCGTGCATGTGTGTATGTGTGTGTGAGTGTTTGTGTGTGTGTTTGTGCGTGTGTGTTGTGTATGTGCGTTTATATGCATGTATCTTTGTGTTTGTGCTTACCCACACTCCACCACCACTTGGCAACCAATGTTGGTTGTTTACACGCCTGTTACCTAGCGCTTCATCGAGCAGAACTGATAAAATAAGTACCATACATAAAAAAAAAATTACGTACTGGGGTTGACTCATTCGACTAAAGCCTTCAAGACAGTCAGACCGCAATCCAGTAATTAAAATATGTGAAAGATAATACCATATAATGATGTATGCGCGTGTGTGCTGCGGTGGGGGTAGGGCGCATGCGTGTGTATATTTAGGTATGTTGAATAGCATAGAATATAAATTCCTGATTTGTGTTGATTTATTGTCCGCATGTGGAGATTATGTGATAAAAGAAGTGGAGAAAGGAAATTATAGGAATCGAACTCACATCACATAACGTTACGACACAAACATTTTCACCCTAACTATTCCAGCATTTTCAATATTAGCCCGAAAGAAATCAAAGAAGAATAGGCCCGCAAGACATTCAAAAGAAATCTGCACAGATTCCTCCAGGAAATACCAGACAAACCATTGACAGCCGGATACCATTTCGGCTGCCGATCGTTTGGCTTAAAAGACCTTCGTTGGTGCTGTTATATAAGAAATGGTCTTGGCCAATACTAGTTGACAACTTAGTTAAGTGTTACAGTATATTTTGAATTCTTTTGAAACTTGGCGGAACCCATTCTCCTCTAGGTGGGGCCACAACGAATTTCTTCCAGAAAGAGAAGAAGAGTGGTCGAGTGAGTGCGCGCGCGCGTGTGTGTGAGAGAGAGGGAAGTGTGGGGGTGGAAGTGGAACAGACCACAGTGCTGTACTTTATCGATCTCGATAAGATGGAATGAAAAATTGACATTGATCGACAGGATCCGAAATCAATTCAGAAATCTAATGCCACAAAGCATATCTGTCTGTCTGTCTGTCTGTCTGTCTATCTATCTATCTATCTATCTATCATTAAGGACTGCCTTAAATGACTTAGATGAAATAAATCGAACCCAGTATTGTGTTACGTCTGGACCTTAAATTATCAGACTCTTTATATAGAAACCTTACGTTACGAGTACGTACGCGATGGGACACCAGTTGTAAGGCCATGGGACAGGGTAAACACATGAGTAGGCACATCTTTTTGTGTGTACCTAGAATAAAATCAACAAATAACAAAATCTCCAGTTCATTTCAAATACCCGAAAAAAACCTTGAATAAAGCTACATGGATACCGATACCTTCGATAAACTTGGAATGCGTTTGAACCAATAGGGTACAATCAGATGACACACCTTATGATATCTCTACAGTGGAAACAGATGGTGTCGGACAGAGATTTAAGTAAATGTAATATACGCGATTCTGTAATAAACAATGGTTTGAAGATTCACAGCTCTGTACTTGTAATTTTAATGTCTTATTGTAGTATAGTCTGAGCCAGAACTGAGACTATACTACAATATTAGCAAGATATCTGCCCGGGTTCAAATCCCTATTCCTTTACGTTATACATTATATTATGTAAGTAAGTCTTGAGGTTTTGACTTTTGGTTTATTCAACGAGACTCGTACAGATATTTCTTCCTACCTGTTTGAAACCACTACTTGCATGTGTTGCATCAATATTTTGTTCTGTTGCGTCATCTTTGGAGTAAATATTGGTCAGCATAGTTGTTGTTGTTGAAGATGAGAGTCAGAAATATTATCAGGGAACAGGTACTTTTTTTCTTTTTCGGGAAATGTTTCTTCTACTTTGATTCTTTTTGTAGTTGAAGTTGCGAATAACATATCTGGATAATTTTTTTGTTTGACAATATTAGGCAATAAAGATTTTGTTACAGAAGACCAAACAGGTGTTCCTGGCTAATTTCGGTATGCTGATTTCGAATCTATTATTAGATTTTTTTTTCCATCACGTTTAGATTTTGTATAAAATGAAAATCACTAGTAAAGTTTTCTGCCATGTCCAGATTTTGGTTTTAATCGGTTTATTACCAATATTATGAAACTTGTTTTCAAGGTTAAGACAATGTTGTTTGCCAACTCTATACAAGTTCTAACCATTTTGATCAATAAAATTTATCCCGAGTTGGTAATACTGAGTGAAGAGCATAGTAACGGCCCAACAGTCAGTCCCTATGTGACAGTCAAGTAGAGGGGTTGTTGGGAAACACCAACGTTTCCCATTTGCGCCATCACCATTAACAGTTTTCATCGTTTTATTTATAGAAGCAGTGTTTCCCAACGTGAGGCGTACTCCCCACCGGTGGGGCGTAACAAAATTGGAGAGAGGCAAGCGTTAACATGGGCTGTGAACATTTTTGCAAGTGACTTCATCTCACACTTGTTGACCCTAATCCTATCTTTGGATATTGAAATGAAAAAAAGGAAACATCGCCACGCAATATCTATACTTAAATCACGGGAATCGATGTAGCTACGATCAATTAGCGTACCGAGTGAGGTATCTGCATTTGTTAGGCGTTTGTTTCTCTGTTTCAATATCCATTGCCCAAGAGAACTATTGATTCATTTTCCTTCGTCTTATTTGGTCGAATGTGAATTCAGTGCAGTTGACAATTTGCTGGAAGCCAATAGAAACCGACTTGAAATTACAAAACGTGGCGACTTACGGCTGAAGTTAACGAAATGGTTTCCTCAACCTAAGGATCTGTGCTGTATGCACTAGGCACAAGGTTCTCACTAAATGAGTTAAGGTACCCGTCAGCCAAGTAATTGAATTAAAAATCGCGTTTCTATATTAAAAAAGAAAAAGTTGATGGGCACCAGATTATTTATTATTTAAAAGTGGGGCACTGGAAAATTTGTTATTAAAAAGTGAGGCACCGGGAAAAATTGTTGAGAAACACTGAGGAGGAAATCATTTGTGTCTACTACGATATCAATGGCCTGATGGAAAGGATTGGCTTTCGCTATAATCCAAACAAAAGGAGTTGTTCATTGACTCTAGTAAAACTAGCCTTAAAGTTGTATTACTACATAACGGCAATGACAAATTTTCAATACCTGTAACACTTGTCACTGGCCTTAATGAGACTCACAAATCAATGGAACTGCTGTTAAGACTCATCAAATATAAGGAACACATGTGGAATATTAGTGGCGACCTTAAAGCTGCATCACTACCTCTTGGGTTACAGTTGGGCAACACAAAGCATACGTAGTTTTTGTATCTATGAAACAGCAGAGATGACAAGAACTACTGCAAAAAAACATGATTCGCTATCTAGAACTGAACATGTTGGTAAACACAGTGTGAAACACCCGGTACTTACTGAACTTCAAAAAGTACATCTTCCAAGTACATCTTTCGTGAAGGATATGGGTCATCAAGGTAGTGGTCTCTAACGTTTAAAGCATAAATTCAAAGGAATCTTGATAGATGCTAAACTAGAAGCTGGAGTTTTCACTAAGCCACAGATTCATCATTTCCATTTAATCTAAATGAAAATAAGCTTAGAGCATGGACATCTTTTGCTGAAGTTGTCAAAATTTTCTTGGAGACCACAAGGCTGATAGCCACTGTGAACTCGTAGAAGATATGCTTAAATCTTGTGAAAAAAATAGGATGCAGAATGTCTTTGAAAATGTATTTTTTAAATTCTCATTTGGACTTCTTCCCGGCCAATCTTGGGGCTGTGAGTGACAAGCATGATGTGCGCTCCCACCAATAGATCTCAGTTAGGGAAAACAAATATCAAGGTAATTTCAATCCAAATATGACGAGAGATTATTGTTGTTTCCTGCAGCCGGTAAGCTCGTCGTACTACAGGCGATAAAGGAAAAGGAAACACCAAAGTTTCACTTAAGAACAGGAAGTTGCCTTTCGGTAGTAATGACAAACTACTAACGCAGTAACTCCACCAGCAGAATTCTGCTGTCTGTCTTAAGCCAGAATCAAGGAGGGAAGGCAACTCTGTTCACTAATTATCTTAATGTGGCATGGAAAAGTAGCTTGGCGGGCGAGAAAAAAAAGGAGAATAAGGGGTTTCGGATACATGTAACCTGGATGTGATAGAGAAATTTAGATATCAGATCTGAAATCAGCATAAGAAATTTGGTAGGAATCAGTAGTGTATGTGTCTGTAACAAAAGAAAAAGTTGCAATTTGTTACCTAGTGTAATCAAAACATTTTCTCCTTTTATTCCAAGTCAATTTTTTTTCCCTCTACTAATGTAATGTCTAATTTGATAATTTTCAATTTTCAAAACTTGATGTGGGACAAAATGAATCATGACTAACATCAATAATTGTTTTTTTTTCATGGTATGATGCGTCAATTATATCAAGAAGAAAGCCACTCCATAAGATCATGAAGAAGCCATAGAGAATACTCTATGCTTTGGTTTTAGATTTAGTCGACATATCACGTGCCATTTTCCGAGATCCTCTTTCATTTCCCCTAAATATTTTAAAGTTTTATTTTTATTCTTTTACTTGTTTCAGTCATTTTGACTGCGGCCACGCTGGGTCCCGGCTTTGGAGAATTTTAGTCGAACTTATCGACTCCAGGACTTATATTTTGTAAATCCTGGTACTTATTCTATCGGTCTGTTTTGCCGAGCCGCTATGTTACAGGGACATAAGCAAACCAACACCAGTTGTCAAGCAGTGGTGGGGGACAAACACAGATACAAAAACACCACACACACACACGCATGCACACATATATGTAGGACGGGCTTCTTTCAGTTTCCATCTACCAAATCCACTCACAAGGCTTTGGTCGGCCCGAGATCGTAGCAGAAGATACTTGCTCAAGGTGCGACGCAGAGGATATTGATGTGTATGAGCCTCTTTGTCCAATGGAGATTCTGGAGAATTGAAGACGGAAATTTACTTTATCTTACTCATTTTACCCTTCCTAAATTCCTCTCTTATATACTCGAAGAGAACGGAGATAATTCTCTAAAATAGCTTTTTGAAAATATTTTCATTTTTTTTTATGCACTTTGAAAAAGTCATTTGCTTAACTGATATAGTTTTTGTAAGGCATTGGATAGTGGTAAAAAAAAAAAATCCATTTTTTCGCAAATTCAGAACTGCAGTAAATATCCCTCGTTATGTTCCACCCACCAAGTACTAGGGCGATTTGTTCGAAGCAGTGCGCCAGCATAGCCGCAGTCCTATGATTGAAATAAGTAAGAAATAGATGAAAGATATACATACAAATATATATGCATATATACTTACATACATATGTGTATATGCATATGTGTGTGTGTGTGTGTGTGTGTGTGTGTACAGACATTCACATACTTGTGGCAGTGGGTTGTGTACTGGACGTCATGTACATCGCACACTTCCGAGGTTAGGCTCCTAATAACCCCTGTAAGTATCAACCGGATGAGAGAAGAGATAAATGTGTTGGCGTTTGTATTTACGCGTGTTGCATACATACATACACGCATATAGACTCTCTCTCTCTCTCTCTCTCTCTCGCACACACACACACACACACACACACACACAC
>NC_068993.1:22332007-22333118 GCF_001194135.2 Octopus bimaculoides
GTGTGTGTGTATGTGTGTGTTTGTGTGTGTGCATGCGTGCGCCTGTGTGATGGTAATCTCTCGTATTCCGAGAAAGGCGGTTCCTCAATTTCTTGCTGAGCAACCTGCTCAAATTCTTCGCTTATAGTGATCAAATGTGTGCGCTGTTCATTAGTACACTCCCTGCATCAAATCGTCAGGTGTCTCGAAGTGATTGCTGAGGAGCGTGTGATGAAGTGGTTTGTTCTAGAACACAACACACTACCCGGTCCAGGAATTGAAATTATGATCTGACGATTGTGAATGCATCAGCTTGACCACTAAGCCACGTTCTCTCTCTCTCTCTCTCTCTCTCTCTCTCTCTCTCTCTCTCTCACACACACACACACACACATATATGAAGGTATGTTTGGATAACTGTGTGTGTAGTTATAAGTTTCCTTGTTACCAGGCGTATTTCTATGATGGAGATACTTGGCGATCGTAATATCCTCCGTCTACTTGCAAACCAGCATCCACCACTTTCACGCCACCGCAACCTGCAATAAGGAGCTAGCTCACCGTGCTCTGGGTATCAGTTTTTGTTGACATAGATATGACTTTAAATATGTGTACGTGATGTTTCTGATGTGAGCTGATGACAAGGGCTTGTTCCGGCTGGTCCTTGACGTAGTGGCTGACGTTCCCTAAACCGTAAGCTGTTGTCAAGAAGTACATGTCATATATTCTAACTCTAGTAGTAGTAGTAGTCGTAGTAGTAGTAGTAGTAGTATTTAGGATTGTTGTGGTTGTAGTTTAACCCCTGGTTGACACTTATTGCGCACGAGTTCCATCCATGTCCTTTTCATCTTATTTTCAAGCATAGTGTATCTGGGACTACATTATCACATGTATCAGTCAGGTCATCTACGATCAAAGGCTTCCTGCAACGACAACTCGGACTTTTTTTAAATGTCTTTGATCCATCGTTATCCAAGTTGTTCTCTCTGTTTAAAGACACTAGTGAGCATATCGTTGTGTAGGATAACTCTCCATCCCACAACGAGGACAAAAATCCCAAGAAAAAAACCCGCCCCCTAGGAAAAAAACCTGGAGGGAAAAAAACAACAATCAATTTTTAAATCAGTATTTT
>NC_068993.1:22333295-22337385 GCF_001194135.2 Octopus bimaculoides
AATTTTTTACATGAAATAAATTCGAATACAAAATTTTTTTTCTGTTCTATAACACAAAATAGATAAGTATACGAAGTTTGAAAGTCTTTCGGTACCAAAAACACTACATAAAACATAAATGAAAACTGGTGCCCCCGTTTTGAACAAGATCCGGCAGAATCATTAGCACGCTAGGCAAAATGCTTAGCGGCATCATTTCGTCCGACTTGATGTTCTGAGTTCAAATTCTGCCGAGGTCAACTTTGCCTTTCATCCTTTCGGGTGCGATAGATTAAGTACCAGTGAAACACTGAGGTCGATGTAATCGACTAGTCCCCTACCCACGAAAATTTCAGGTCCTGTGCCTATAGTAGAAAAAATTATTTGTAGCTTCTGTGATGTAAAATATTACATTAATTATGTAATAAACCCAATCAGAAAAATGAGCGTAATTAAAAAAGAACATCATACCGTACCTTTGAAATAATTTAAACAGACACAAAATAAAAAAAAAACCTCATTAAGTATTGAGGTTCATTTAGAGTTCATTTTACTGCAACGTGATGCTCTGTTCTACGCCACTCAGAAATTCTTCCATAGTCTTCCTCGCATTAATATAGTCCAGAGCGGGGTTCCTGTCCTAGGTGGGGTTTGTCCGGATCCCTAGTGAATCTAGAGAGGTATGGCTGCTGTTTCTAACAAGTCAAACGACCGCAAAGAAGCACCCTCATTGGATTCTTTTGAAGCAGGTTTCTATTCCAAGATATTGACAACCTGGAGTTGTTACCATACTTCAACTATTTACTGTTGTTGTTTGGTGGGGGCGTCTCCAAGTGTGGATTATCTTACTTCTGAAGGAACAACTCAAATAAAAGTAAATAAAGAAGTGAAACAAACAACGACAAACAATAGCTAAAATCATGGGTGGGGATGACGGTGATACTATTGTCGTTGCTCTTGTTGGTGTAGATGGTGGTGGTGGTGGTGGTAGTGATGGTTGTCCAGGTGGTGGCCTTGGTGGTAATGTTGGTATTGTTGCTACCGCTCGTAGTAGTGTTAGTTGTTTTTTTGCTGTGGTAGTGGTGGTGGGGTTGTTTCAGAGGTTGGTGGTGTTGGGGTTGGTGATGGTGATATGTAAGTTAAAATCCAGAATTGGTGGAAACTGATGTTTGTATAAAGGAAAGAATGTGGTTGGTGACGGTGGTGGTGGTGGTGTTGGTGCCGGCAGTGGTGTTGCTGGTGGTGTTCGTGATGGTAATGGTGGTGATGGTGTTGGTGGTGATGACGGCAGCGGTGTGTTGGTGATGGGGTTGATGGTGGTGTGTGTATGTGTGTGGCCGTATATAGCGACGGTGATGTGCGTGTGGTATGTAAACAGATAACTAGGGAAAGGGCACGCACGTGGCTAGATGGTTAGTAGTGGTAAGGAGGATGACAATAGTTTGGAGGGTATGGCACGCATGTCAATATATATTT
Organism: Octopus bimaculoides; assembly: GCF_001194135.2. Classification (NCBI taxonomy): domain Eukaryota; kingdom Metazoa; phylum Mollusca; class Cephalopoda; order Octopoda; family Octopodidae; genus Octopus; species Octopus bimaculoides. The sequence continues at coordinate 22,334,751 of NC_068993.1, forward strand.
GTAGGTGCGCGGCATTGTCTATAGGTGTGTGAATGGGCGTGCATGTGTGTTGATATATATAAATGCGTGTATATGGGTGTGTATGTATGTGGGGGTCTATACTCACATTTGTATGTCTCATAATACACAGATACACCTGTTGTCATTTATAGATTGGGGTGTGTATCAATCAGTAGGTATGCATGAATATTTATCAGTAGAAAGAACAACTGAAAGGTGTATAGCTTCTTTTTCTTTTTACGGGTTCCAACGCACGCACACAAGAGTGTGAAAAGCGGAGAGGAGGAAAGAGAGAGACAGAGAGAGAGAGGAAGAGGAGAGGGAAGGAGAGGAGAAAGAGAAAGAAAGAGAGAGAGAGAGAGCATGTTTGTGTATGTGTGTTAATAGTAATATATAGTAATATAGTTTTTGAAAGCTAGACAATATGGATGTGATACACATTGAAAATTTGTGTGCAGTAGCGCAGCAAAAATAGAAAAAAACTACTAGGAAACGATTACTGTTTTACCTTCTCAATAAAGAGGTGATGAATTATTCTGTAATATTAATTGTGGAACCTTATTAGTCTAGCTGACACCTTAATATCAGGAATTCTCAATCATTTTTATTTATGCACTTCGTTGATTACTATTTTATTTTGGGTGGATCCCCGTAGCCATTCGATGTTTAAAAACTGGTTTTATAGAAATTTCTTTCAAAATTCCTATTTTGTTTTTCACACATTAACTTGTGTAGGCTGAACTTATGTAAGGATCTAATCTTTTTCATTCGCAAAGCGAGCCCCCTTTAATTTTGTTCAGGTTGCTTTCAATTTTGGTGCATCGATGCAACTCTGAATTTTGATTACGATCAACCAATTACTTTATCTCGTAAATTAAAGAACCTGATGTTATTCGGAATTAATGTTGAGAAATTTGGGTAATTTTAGCGAATCAACAGACAGCGAGGCACTAACAGCTTGTTACCTTGACAACCACACGTGTTGTGTTGATTCTTCACACCATCAGATTTACTTCGCCCGCATTTTTATATTAATAGAAATTTATATTTATCGATTAGAATTTTATTCTAGATATTTTTCGTCAACTGTCTTAATATTTTACATATTTTTCACATATAGCAGAAATTGTTTGCGATGTTTATACAGTCTCTTGGCATTATGAAGGTGAATGGAATATGTGAACTTAGTACAGATAATTTGACATTATTTTTGAATTCTTCTTAAAAAACACATAAGATACAGGCATTATTTTACTTGAGACAAACTCCTTGTTGATCAGTGTTATTCTTAACGTAGTTTACAAATCCAAACATGAAAACGTTATTCAACTTATATAATACACATGCACTTATATAATAATGATGTACACAAATACATAACATGTATACATAATACTGAAATAGGCATGAAATAAACACTTGCAGACAAATATATTAATATAACGAATTAAAAGAATAAACATACAATCAATAAAGAGACAAAAGAAACAGTAAGATAATACATGTTGATTTTATTTGGTATTTCTGTTTAAAGAACAAACAGAAGATAACCATACTGGCGTAGACGAAATTGTGAGGAACTGACATTTAGGACGAGTTGACAGATTGAGAAGAGGAGAATTGCAGAACGAAAGCATAAGAATAATGCTGGAAAGAACATATACAATAAGACATAAAAGTTGTGATGAAATATTAGAAGAATTGAAACAAAGAGTACTAGCAACCAAAGCAAAACTGGCAAGATATGACAATAGAAAATGAAAGTTCAGGCAAAGTAGATTGTTTGAAGCAAATCAGAAGAAACTGTTTTAGGAACTAGATGGGCAAATACACGTGACAATGATTCCAGATGCAGAGGAAAGCAAGGCATTCTGAAGAGGGGGGATCTGGGACTAACCTGTAGAGCATAATGATGAAGCGGAGTGGCTACATGAAATCAAGATGGGTCAAGAAATTTAGAAGTCCAAGAAGATATAAGGATAACTACAGAAATGATTTTAAAAAGCAAATAAGAATATTCCCAAATTGGAAGAGCCCAGGACTGGATGGGATCCAAGGGTATTGGATGAAGAAACTGAGAGGGCTCCATGAAAAGAGAGCACAACAGCTAGATGAGTGCTTGCAGGAAGGCGTAGTACCCAGCTGGATGTCAAAGGGGTATGATCTGGGAATCTTTGCAATTTCGGCTGGTTATACTCGATATTCCTCCAACCTGACCAGCCTAGAAGCCTAGAATACTCGATATTGCTCCAACCTGACCAGCCTAGAAGAGCATTAGATTCCTTGGAAGAAAGCAGCGAATGTATATAAAAACAAGGATGGAAAAAAACGAACAATGTTACAAAAATACAATAGAAACAATAACAGGACATAACAACAGGTGTCTTTCGACTAAGGACGAATTAAATTAAGCTGGTGTGTGTGGAAATAAAGCCTTGCGGCAGGGATACGAGATTTCACAGGCACAGGGAGGAATATCAATGTTGCACGCACAACGGCCGGCCAAGAAAGAAAGATCAGGCTTGGCCGAACGCCGGTCACGTGGGAAGGGACACAGTCAAGTGAAAAGTGGAGGGAAAGTAAGCAAGAAAAGAAGGCAAGGAAATGTGAGCGAGTGGGAACGAAAGAATGAAGA
>NC_068993.1:22338444-22341047 GCF_001194135.2 Octopus bimaculoides
ATATATATATATATATATATATATATTGTTGCTACTATGTAAAACTGTCGTATGTCCAAATTTGGCCAAATGCGGGGTTTTGCATACTAATAGCAACGATGTGTGCGCGTGCGCGCTTCTGTGTTTGTCCCCCTCACTCCCTTGACAACCAGTGCTGGTGTGTTTACGTTCACGTAACTTAGCGGTTCAGCAAAAGTGACTGATAAAATAAGTAACAGTCTAAAAAAAATTCTGGGCTTTATTCATTTGCTTAAGAATTCTTCATACATACATACATACATATACACACACACATGCATACATACATACATACACACACACACATACATTCATACATACATACACACATACATACATCTATCCATCCATCCATCCATCCATCCATACATACATACGTACACACTAATCACTTGTTACATACATACATACATACATACATACATACACATGTGTGAATATATTTGTGAGTGCGGGTATATGAGCGCGCACACACACGCAAATAAAATTTACACATATACACGTACTCACACAAACACACACACACACACAGAACATACACACGCACACACTAGAATGACTATTGTATGAAAGTTTCGTAATAAAGTTGTGGCTAGCATACCTAATGTCGTAATCTAGTAATTTTAATTAAAATTACCTCCTTAGTAATGCAAATAGTCTTTTTTCTAAATGATTAATTCTAGCTCAAATTGCAAAGGGAGACAGCCCCGATATTTTAATTAACTGAAATTAAATATGGAATGCAGCGAATAGTGAATCTGATATACAGCAATACGTGACGACTACGGACATGTTTCGGTAATAATAGACCCATCAGTTAAACAGAGTCTAAAATGATTGTAAATTCTTCGAACGACTTGAGATGTCAAATTCTTTCCAGAATAAATGTTACTAATTAAAGAAATGACTGGCGAAAAATACCCACAGACGCCTGCTTCATGAAAGCTTAGCAAAAAGGTGACGCTAATGCATGCATGCATACATGATGCATGTATCATGTATGTATGCATGGTGTGGAGGCCCTCATTCCCGCATCGCAGCTGCACTGAGTAAAACATGTTTACAGGATGGAGGACGACAGGTTCCATAAAGCAGCTTTCTACATCGAACTATGTTAAAGCGGGTGGATCAATGATGGTTAGCTGTTGCGATGCAGGTATGCCCTGAAGAGACATATGAAGAGCTCCGTCATCTCTCCAGGCACCTGGGAGGAGAAGGCTCTGCGATGCGAATAACAGTACAGATTGCCGAAGCCCGTAATCCCAGGCATTGAGGAGAAACGACAGCGGGAATACGAAAGAGTATATGTGAGGCGTTACTTCTCCGTTATTTAAAGCAGTTTTACGTACAGCATGCGTCATCGCTACTGCAGATCAAGAGCAGGCCTTGAAGCCCAGAGTTGAGCTTGCCAGAGATGATTACTGAACAAGAACAGTCAACATCGACCTACCTACGGCCGGTAACCGAGGACGATATATATATATATATATATATATATATATATATATATATATATATATATATATATACTACATAAATGTAAATCTGTGGTTGTGTTTGTTTGTGGCGTTGTTATCTAACTCCTCTTACATCGCTTTAGGGATTTTGATGAAAGGTGACACGTGAGTAGAACCCATGTCTGGAAAACTAGTGACATACTTAGATTGTTGAAAAAAATCGATAATAGGGCCCCCTGTAAGGGATTCTTATATCTACTACATATAAATGATATATTATTTTTAAACATCCAAGGGAAACGGATCCTTACATATAGCCAAGGGAAATAACCCATTCATGTTCGCAAATTTTTTCGTATAAATCAAATTGAGTATGCTTATTTCTTAGTATTTGAATTACTCGAATTATTTTCGCACTTTGTCCAGTACAACGCTTTAACAAGTAAATAGTATTTCTTAAACAATAGATCCACTTATTTCGGTTAGTGACTTATTCATGAAAATACTAACACGAGCGCCGTTGAGGGTAATAGTCTCTGCGAACGCACAAAAGCTTTTTTCAGAGTTATTTACTTTGAATATTTATTATCGCATATCTGATTAGCCTGTTATTACATAGCATGCTTCACGATCTTAGTATACATACCTTATTAGTATTTCCTCCTAAGTTCTATATACTCTGGGAATGCATTAAAGCTCTTTTCGGGGATACTTTATTTGAATTCTTACTAACGGGTAATTAATTTCATGTTATTAAATAACTGACTTCACAATTTGGGTATTCATAACTTATTGGGAATTCATAAAAACGACAGTTTGGTATTCTCAATAAATGCACAAAAACCGTTTTACGGGCTATATACATTGTATTGTTGTTAATGGATTAGCAAAACAATTATGAGAACGGAACCAAGAGATAAGCCCCGCTTTCCCGCGAATTACCGGGTGCGTCAGCTAGTATACACACACACACACACACACACACACATATATATATATATATACACTAGTAGAGATACCCGGCGTTGCTCGGGATCGAAATGGCATAGTTTCTTTATTGTTTTATTTGTTTCGATCATGTGACTGCCAGCATGCTGAAGCACCGCTACAAGTACAAGAAATCGACCC
>NC_068993.1:22341247-22343066 GCF_001194135.2 Octopus bimaculoides
TATATATATATGCATATATATATATGGCATCCCATTGTAAACATGACTACATCTCGTGTCCGAATCTGCACCAACTTTATATACTCACATGTTCTTAACCCACTTTTTAACCGCAATGTCCGGACATTCTCTTCTTGCAATTCCGTGGTATCTTTCAAAAGTGCGCAATCATTCCAGAGCCATTACCCCAACAGTAATCTAGATCCATATTCTCCGTCGTCATCTAAGAAATCCTCCGTAGATTCTGATAATAACTTCACAGGATATATTCCCATTGATAAACTTCAAATCAGTTATATGAAATCAAGTGGGCCAGGTGGACAAAATGTTAATAAAGTTAACACAAAAGTGGAAGTACGTTTCATATTCAGTCCGCAACATGGATACCATCCTGAATCAAGACAAAAATGATAGAAGAGAATCGCACAAAAATAAACAAAGAAGGATTCCTTATAGTGACATCAGATCGTACACGAAAACAGTTTCTGAACCAAGCTGATTGCATGCACAAGCTACGGAATATGTTCTTCAAAGTCAGCTTCCAGCCAGCTGAGCCTTCTGAAGATCTTCAAATAAAAGCTGAAAGGAAAGCAAAGGCCCAAAGATTAAGAATCAAAGCCAAGCGTGAACATTCATTAAAGAAACAGTCACGACAATCTTCAGGTTATGTCTCCATGTGAGGAGAAAGCTGCCCCATTTTCAACAACAGATTTGACTAGTTCGCCTGTGTTTGATATCACAATACAAAGAGACTTCTCCTGGAATCTATGTATATATTCATATATATATATATACATTTTCTTTTAATATAAGGATAAAATTTTCAAATCATTCTACCAGTGACCAGCATATTAAAATACCTTTTAAGGTGAAAATTATAAACAATTATAAATAAGGTCAAAGGAAAAAAAATTATATACCAATATGCTGAAAAATAGATCGTATAACCACATACAATATCTTCACTATGGACACACACCGTGTTGAAACGAGGAAACCAAGCTAACAGAAATTCTAAAAATTCGGTATTCCCGAATCGGACCGATTTCTGGATTCGTCTTCTTCAGCGAGAAACACAATTAGAATAAATGGAACACTTACATATAATCATGGAAAAAGCAGATGCAAAGTCATGCGTACATTTAAGTACCCCAAATATATCGAAACAGAAATTCTGTAGCAAGCCTCAGCACACGTAAAGTGGTTACCGGTCACCATAAAAGGTTATTCTAATATGCTAGCCACTGATAAAATTTGTTTAGAAAACTTAGAAGTAAATTTATTACCATTCACTTCGGGACTGGTAACCACTTTACGTGAGTTTTCCAGACTGTCTACACGTATACTGAGGCTTGCTACAGAATTTCTGTTTAGATATATTTGGAGTACTTATTCTCCGTGGGTATATGTAAGTGCTCCATTTATTCTAATCGTGTTTCTCGTTCAGGAAGGAAGAATCCTTGTGGATTAATCCAGAAATCGGTTCGATTCGGGTTTAACGTATTTTTACAGTTTCTGCTAGCAGATGTGTATTTATAGCGAAGAATATTGTATGCGGATAGACGATCTAAGATCTATTTTTCAGCATATTGGCATAGAAAACGTTTTGTTTTTTTTTGCCCTTGAAATCCGGCTTTGTGCAGCTCCCGGCGAACAATTTTTGTGGAAACTGTGTTCTCGAGGTGGTCATTAAGCTCTGCAGTAATTTGGGGAGCTGTACTTTTCTGATCCTTTCTAACAATTCGCGTAAGAGTCCGACGGTCCCTATCCTAAAGATTTGGTTTTCTTCCGGAGTTTTGTTTCGACGAGGAGGTTTTTT
>NC_068993.1:22344285-22355879 GCF_001194135.2 Octopus bimaculoides
CAAGTGTCTTCTACTATAGCCTCGGGCCGACCAAAGCCTTGTGAACGGATTTGGTACACGACACACACACATATATACATGCATACATATATATATAAATATATATATGTATATTTATTTATACACACACACACACACGCACACACATATATATATGTGGCTGTGTGGTAAGTAGCTTGCTTACCAGCCACATGGTTCCCAGTTCAGTCCCACTGCGTGGCACCTTGGGCAAGTGTCTTCTACTATAGCCTCGGGCCGACGAAAGCCTTGTGGGTGGATTTGGTAGACGGAAACCCGTCGGATATATGTATATATATGTGTGTGTGTGTGTGTATGTTTGTGTGTCTGTGTTTGTCCCCCCAACATCGCTTGACAACCGATGCTGGTGTGTTTACGTCCCCGTAACTTAGCGGTTCGGCTAAAATAGACCGATAGAATAAGTACTAAGCTTACAAAGAATAAGTCCTGGGGTCGGTTTGCTCGACTAAAGGCGGTGCTCCAGCATGGCCGCAGTCAAATGACTGAAACAAGTAAAAGAGTAAAAGAGTATATATATATGCATATATTTATATATAATACAAATATATACACATATTACTATACATGTGTGTGTAAGTGTAAGTGTGTGGGCGTGTGTTGGATTTCTAGAAAAACACGACTGAACACCTGTGCCGTATTGCGAGCCTTCAATATAATCTTCAATGAGTCATAACAACACTTGATTCTCTGTTGTAGATCAATAGGCCACACATGCATTATACCCCGACAAAAGCCTCACAGGACAAAAGCGATGTTACAACCATCAGCGAGAGCACCCCATCTAGTGGGTTTGATGACGTGTCGGCGATACTATGAGCGATGCTGTGGGTATCATGCCGTGTAATCGTTCTATAGAGAAGATAAATCAGTGTTGATGCTCTTATAAATGTGTAATGGTAATTCTCTGTATAAACGGAGCCATGAGAGTGGAGTCGTGAGTCGCGAACAGATACCTCAATGCTCCATAGAAGTATATATACCTTGCATTTCAATTTCATGTTTTTTTGTTTGTTTTCTTTTTGCTAATTAGACTGCTGATAGCGGATCTAGTTTAATAACGGACAAGCCCCATGGTCGTAATTCTGGCTATTCACATATAATGGTAATTGTTTTTTTATTTCTTTATAACCCACAAGGGGCTAAACATAGAGGGGACAAACAAGGACAGAAAAAGGGATTAAATCGATTACATCGACCTCAGTGCGTAACTGGTACTTAATTTATCGACCCCGAAAGGATGAAAGGCAAAGTCGACCTCGGCGCAATTTGAACTCAGAACGTAACGGCAGACGAAATACCGCTAAGCATTTTGCCCAGCGTGCTAACGTCTCTGCCAGCTCGCTGCCTTCGTAATTGTTTTTTATGATAATTGTTTTTGATGAGTTCATCATGTATTTTGCAAGAGAATGTTTACAATTTTTTCGCCCCTTTGTAGAAGCTGAATGCACTCAAACCTAATCGCGAAATTATATCAAGTTGTACATTTAGTTTATTCCATCAAATATAAAGATGTTGAATCAGTAACGTGGAAATAGAGTCGGGAAGGAATGTATCCCAATAGACATTTATGTGTTTATCTGCCATCCTACTTCCTATTTTGTGTGTGCGTGTGTGTATGTGTGTGTGTATGTATGTGTGTACGTGCATGCATGCATACATACATACATGCATACATACATACATACATAGATACATACATACATACATACATACATATTCGCTCGTATTTTGATGTAAAAATGCCAAGCACTCCAAACACACCAATTAGAAATATGTAATGGCTTAAACAAGTGTTTTTAACATTGTTCTCCTTCATACCGGTAAGTTTCGTACGGATATTTAAATGTTCTAGTCCAGGAGTCTGATGAAAATGCTTTGCGCGTTATGTCTGTGTCCTACATACAACATGGCTCTTATATTTCAATGGCCATTATATCTGTATTTGCCTTTGAGCAATACCCTCACCATCACCACTTCATTCACTGCCTGGCTATGGACCCCATACGTCTGTCATGTCTCGAACTGGAGTTTTCTATCATATATCACCATTAACCTGTGATGTCGGAGCTCTGACAGTCAAACATTCTATAAATATATGCACTCAATCTTCTGTACGTCGAGGCCTACTTGTTATCACTTACACTGCCTCAAAAATCATGCATCAATTGTACGCAGGGTGGGGTTTAATAATTTTGTCTCTTTCAATAGCACAATACATTTAATACACGTTACAGATGCAGGTGTAAAAGTGATAAAATGGAATCTTCCACGCCACCTAAACTAACCTTCCTCTTCAGAATCAGAAAATGCCTCAGCTTTCAAAAATTTCTTTCGCTTTACAGACTGCAGAGACACTTAAAACAGAATGTTACAACATCTACTACAGATATCGCTGCTCCTCAGAGCTGGTTTCTATCATGCTATCTCCAAACAAGCTGGTAGGGATCATTCATCGCCAGCCCCTATTGCAACTACACCAGTATGTCAAGTCCTTTCTCTACAAAACATTAGCCAACTAGAATTCCCTCTCTGACCATTTTGTTCTCACCCTGAACCGCTTCGGCCTCACCAGTCTTGGATGGCCTTTGAAGACCATCGGCACAGCTCTTTCTACAGACAAATTCATAAAAGACGAAAACGTACAAATCGTCAATATCACATTTTTATGGCCATGATGCCTATAGCGTAATATTGCCCCCACCCCACTAACGCTGACGTTACATCCACCAACATCACATCACCAACAGCATGCGCTGCGATAACGCAACCATTATCGGCATATGTATTAATACCATTAACTGACACCATGCCTAATATGGCTTGCAGAATAGGTAAAACGCTAGACAGATGTTTTGCATTTAAGATTGGCAGAATCGTTTGCACGTCGGACAAAATACTTAACGGCATTTCGTCCGTCTTTACTGAGTTCCAATTCTGCGAGGTTGACATTTTCTTTCATCCTTTCGGGGTCGATAAAATAAGTACCAGTTGAGCACTTGGGTCGATGTAATCGACTTACCCACTTCCCGAAGTTGCTGGCATTGTACCAAAATTTGAAACCATTATTTTGGTAACTTTTGATATGATAGGAATTGAAATTCTTTTGGGCTTCAATTTGTTTTTCACCCTTCAAGGGTCAACATAATCCACTATAGAAACAAGTATGTGAGACGATATCATCGATTGTCCTATCTACCACAATGTATGACATTGTGCCTATGTTTGAATCTATATCTCACTACAACCAATAATACCGACACCACACCTATCACCAACATCACTGCCTCCAACAACATCATGAGGGATCTCATGTGGGAGCTCAATTTCTAGAGACAACAGCCAGATTCATTCATACCACCCTTCAGCTCTGTAAAAAGAGACACCTTAAATAAGAAATATAATACTAGCGACAGAGGCAACCGAGAGGTAATATCTATTCCCACTTAAACGTGGATGTTCTGTTAGAAAAAGAATTACTGCGGTAGATACCATGAGAAAAACACTCATACTGGCTTTTGGGGCAAAATGCACTCCTGTTTATATCGCTGTTCTGGAACTGATTATCTATATCGATGGCAGGGAGGTGAGTCGCTGCTATCTCTAGCGGTCGAGAGTCCATCATCGATGAGACTAAGAAAGGTGGCGCTGGAGTTGGTGGGGAATTATCTCCCCGCTAGCGATGTAAACAAGCGTGCATTTTGCACCAAAAACTGAAATGGGAGTTTCTCTCATGGTATTTACTGCAGTAAAGTTTGTCCCAAAAGAGCATCCACGTTTAAGCTGAAATAAATATTATCTTGGATAAGGTGGTTCTGGGTTCTCTACATATTCAACAATTTGATCACGTATCTCTTTGATCAAGGTTGACCTAATGCTAAATAATAACAACAAGAGCATCATCATCATCATCATCATCATCATCATCACCACCACCACTACTTCCAGCTATAGACCAAACAAAGGAAGGAATCTGTCCGCGGTCACTCAACTTTCTAGAAATAGCAACCAAATCTTCCTCAAATCAAACACTATTCCGTCTATAAAAAAATATATATAATACTTGATACGCCATGAATAGTCATGGTTTGAATGGATTAAATCATAGAAAATTCTCGATTAAAACTAACTTGGGGTTAAGCATCACTGCCGCTGCCTTCGTCGGCAGTAGCAGCAGTAAGCTTCAATCAGATCAGCTTTCAAAGATTTGCATGACTGTTCATCCTTTGATCTGCTATAACAGAAATAGCTGAGCTTAACTTTCAGTTGACCACTGGACGTCAATAGATCACATGTAAGCACTAGCCATAGGAGCTTACACTCGGCTTTTGTATTAAGCCTTTCATCACTGACCCATGACTAGTTCTCTCTCTCTCTCTCTCTCTCTACCCCCTCTCTTTCTGTTTACCCTTACATATAATAAATATATGTTGAGTCAGTGTATCTGTGTGTCTGACTGTATTCATCTCTGCTTATCGCGCGTGTGTATATGCGAGTGAGGGAAGAGAGTATCTGAGTGAATGTATGTATGTGTGTACTGTTGTAGTAGAGTTGTCGATGCTGACTAAACGAAGCCACGGCCGAAGGCTTTCCAGCCATGAACAGCCAGTCTTTTAATGATAACTTCTGAGATTTGCTTTTAAGACGGCAAAAGGTGATTCGAGGGACACTCAGGTATCAAGACGCACTAGAGATAGCAGCCGTGTTCGTAGTAGGAGCATCTACGACCATTTACATTCGCTCTCACTCCCTTGTGGAAGTGCATAGTACATATGATGCTGCTTGAAGTTAGAATGTCGTTGCGAGAGGAGACTCTGACATGATAGCTTAGATAACTTAGGTAATTTATGGAAATATATTTTTGATAGAGAGACTGAAAGGGAGAGCGAGAGCGAGAGAGAGAGAGAGAGAGAGAGAGAGAGAAAGAGAGAGACAGAGACAGAGATAGAGAGACAGACAGATAGACAGACAAAGACAGAGAGGAAAGAGATATGTTTGTCTACAAGAATATTGATAAAATATCTGGAAAGCTTGGTGAACTCTTTTCGGTGCGTCCAAAATTCGCTTGCTGTCAAAGAAAGGCAGCGTGGTTTCGAGTTAGTCTACCCGCAAGCCATGAAGTCGTGTGGTTAAGAGGTTGGGGTTCTCAGCTCACGAGACTTCGATTTCAAGCGACACACTGTGGGCTTGAGCAAGACGTCATTCCATGTTACTCTAGTCCACTCATCTGGCAAAAATGAGTTGTACCTGTAATTCAAAGGACCAGCCTTATCTCATTCTGCTTCACGATGAATCTCTTTGAGAACTACGTAAAGAGTACGAGTGTCTGTGGAATACTCAGTCACTTTCAAGTTAATTTCACGAGCAGGCTGTTCTGTTGATAGAATCAACTGGAACACTCGTCGTCGTAACCGACGAAGAGCCTAGCTCGTAAGCTATTATTTTACATACTATTTTCTTACACGAATTACATTTTCATTTAAATGTTTTTCACCCTCTTCTTGATTGTGTCGTTAGATTCGAATATTTTTCTCGCTACAGAATCTTTCATAACGTAATTCGATAGTTGATAAACTAAAGGATCTGCTAGAGTGTATGGATAGAAGGGTTGCTTCTTCTAAAATATGACTCGGCAAATCGGGGACTCGCTCAAGCTGGTTCACATAAAGTTATTAATCATCTAAGATGATGTGTGCCTTCGACTACTGTATTTTGACACAGAATGAGTTGTATTGATCTGATAATGATCGGAAGATACGATTGTAACAGAAATTTAAAGTTTCCAAGTAACTGAAGATATGGAAGATTTAAAGTTTCCAAGGAGCCAAAGAAATGAAAGATTTCCTAGAATCGTACTGTGGTAAACTACTTAGCAACATCAAAACCATATTGGTAAGACTTGAAAACTGCGTGCCACTAAAGCTTATTTTCTTGCAGATGTTTGATTCTTCAGTAAATTAAGGTTTATAATATGAAATATGAATGAATCAATCCAAATATGACACCTACACTTAGTCGTAAAATCTGTTCTACCGTCTTCTAAGGTCAATCACATTGAGCAAATAAGTATCTTCCGTTCGACCATAGACTTGTCTTGACCAATTCTTGTACGAGTACATAAGTAGATGTGAATTATATAGTAAGCCATTATGTAGATACATACATACATATATCATACATACACACACACACACACACACACACACACATACACACACACAAACAAATATACAAAAATATATATGTGTATGCATGTATATAATACATGTGTGTTTCTAGGCAGCGGCTTACAATATAATTCACATGTACTTATGTACACTCACAAGAATTGGTCAAGACAAGTCTATGGTCGAACGAAAGATACTTGCTCAATGTGTTGTGCGGTGAGATTGAACTTCTCTCTCTCTCTCTCTCTCTCACACACACACACACACACATATATATATATGAAAATTGACTATTGATTTTATAGACAGAAAACTGCGCCCATGACCCTTCAAAGGGCCTCCGAAACCAAAGTGAGGAAGGAAGGTATCATCAACCAGAGATCTGGTTTGAATATTCGCAAAGGAAAGGACTACCTTAAACGCACTGAAAGTACCGGATAGAAGTATCAAATAGCGACGAATAAATTCTAACACTTATGTAGACTACAGTGGGATTTGAACTCAGAACGTAAATGCCGGAAGAAATATCGCAAGGCATTCAGTCCTTCGATAATAAAGCACCAATAATCTTCTGCACTAGATTTGTGCACTTTCATTGCTCCTGGAGGGATGAAAGGTAAAATTGTTTCGGTGGGATTTGAACTCCGAGTGTCGAATATCAGAACAAAAGCACGTGTCATTCAAGCTGACGTTACGACTACTGTGCCACTTCACCTCCCGTATTTGAATGGGTTAGTGACTTTAGGTTGTTATATTGAACCTGAAGCAATTACTTCGTGTGTAAGTCATTTTACTCAATTAAGAACAAGAAAAACTATTATATTCACGTTTGGATGATTTTCTTCCTAGCACTGTCTACTCTAAAGAATTTCGTTGCTCATTCACAACCTGGTTGCTGATACACTTACGCTGCTCCTTGAATTGATGAAGTGGAGTACTGTTATTGACTAGTTTGTGGTAGAGTGATCAAAGTTTTCAACATTTTATAGTTGACTGTGCTTTTAAGAAATAAATAAATATGAGTTTCTGTGTATTCTTAAATAGCTAAACTGATTCTTCCACGATTTAGTTGTCTGGTTGTATATCATCCATTTGAGTGTGTGTGTGTGTGTGTGTGTGTGTGTGTGTGTGTGTGTGTGTGTGTGTGTGTGTGTGTGTGTGTGTGTGTGTGTGTGTGTGTGTGACACAGATATCTATCGATGAAAGATGTAAACATAAGCAAGGAAACCGAAAAGTTAGTGGTTTTCGATCGCAGTCCCCTACAATATTTGTTCTGCGCTGAGTTACAGGTACTCCTTTGTCACTGCCATGGCCCAAAGTGTAAGGAACCTGTGGTTGACCTGATGGAAAATTTTAATTAATGACACTCTTTGATATCAATAGTGATACAAAGTTAAATTCAATCAACTAATTTAGGACTTATTACAAATCATTGGTATTTTCAGATTCGCACCTACATTCTCTACAAGAATATATATTGTTTACTTTTTAGTGACTTAATACTTCAACCAATGTAATCCCACCGCCACTATTTCTCATTTCGTTTCTGTCAACAAGACTTGTTACTAATTTACTATTGTTTTTCTTTATGATTCTTATCAGACTTACCACAAAACAGAGTTTCATTAATTACCTATTCCGAACACCTGCTTGAAGGTTTTTAAATTTCCTTCAGATGTTTTCAAATTTGTCTTCATTGATGTAATTTTGTATACTGATGACGAAAATCACACATTTTGTTTCCAAAAACTAATAGAAGTTACAAGCATTTTAAATTGTTATTTTAACCAATAGGAACACTCCTTTGCCGGATATAGCGGAAGTCACGACTGCTTGTCACCATGAAGATCGCACACACGACACCTTTACGTGGTCTCTCGAACTGCAAGAAATAGCAGGCAAAATATTCCTTAAAACATCGAAGACCCTTAAAACTTTTACTTTACCCCACATATATTACTTGTACTTTCTCTTTTCCTATAAGAAAACTGTAAGCAAAATTTAAAAACGAAAAAATTAGTAACCAGTCAGCTGTTTCTCTACCACCAAACTTTGTGCTTGGAGGTCCATGAGTAAAAGTTTACATCCGTGGAGTGATTTTAAAAATCTAGTAAAATGTTGTAATACTTCAAGTGCTTGGTAGAAATTTAACGAGATCCCAGAAAGCAAACAGCGAGAACAAATACTGCAAGATATTTTGATGCTTTAACAGTTTTGTTGATCCATCGTCCTGAATTGGTACTTTATGCTATCAAAGATGAAAGTTAATAGTAACGCAGAGCGTAGAAAGCCGAAACAAGTACCGCGAGTTATTTTATCCTAAGCATTAACTACTTGTAAATGAAAAGTAAAATCTTTAGTTTGAGATATGGCGAAAATATGTCCAGACTTTGAATGGCTGAGAATGGAAGCTTACCAGTTTATTGTTGCTTAAATATCGACAAACAAAAAGCCGGGACATTCTCTTATATTGTTACTGTTGCCTGTTTACTAAAAAAATACTAGTTTGCTTGAATTAGGAAAGTACTGAATAAACCCCAGCACAACTCATTAACAATGAAACCTTAAAAAGAAATTTCTGCTGGTTCTTAACTTTAACGAGTGTAAAAAACAAAGAGTGGGAATGATTGCAGGCCAAAAAGCAGTTAGTAGTTCTGAACGGAAGTAAAGTAACAATGAGAGTTTCAATAAAGAAAAATTGATATGCTCTGTTGAAAATGTTAAGAACATTTTCCTTAACAATGAAACCTTAAAAAAGAAATTTCTGTTGATTCTTAGCTTTAACGAGTGTAAAAAACATAGTGGGAATGGTTACCGGCCAAAAACAGTTAGTAGTTCTGGACGGAAGTAAAGTAACAATGAGAGTTTCAATAAAGAAAATGCTCGAATTTGCCTTCCCATAGAAACATTTAACTAGTCAACAATATCTGGCGAATGACCACTCATCAAATAATACGCATTAAGCGTTTTTATATCTACCTTTTTTCGGATAAAATTGTTTTTACATATATAAAAATTTTAAGGCTAGAATAATTCAACCTTAAAATTTAAAGTTTCAATTGTATTCCATGGGTTTTGTTAAATTTCTTTCAGCTTTGAAGTTTTTCAAATTGTCAACAGACTATTTTTTCAAAAAATGGAGTTCTGACGTGTGCTGTTGTCGAAAATCGCACTCATTTTTCTTTCTTGTTTTAAATTTTCTCCCTAGAATGTACAAAACATCGAGACTGTTTGTCCCTATAGGAACGGCATGCACGAATCCATTATGTGGCTTCTCAACCTGCTAGGAATAGCAACCAAATCTCCAAGTGATAAGAAGAAATTTAACAAGACCCTATTCCACCCTTCTTATTAATCTCTATCTGCGTGACTAGCAGTTTCATACACAAGACACTGTTAAAAAGTTTCTGATCAGATCCAAGGTCTACGATATAACACTTCATGACTTTGACTAGCCAATGTGTTTCATGTACCAACTCAGCAACATTTTCAGTTTAACAGACAAATCACTCTTCCTGTACAACTCTCACTTAATATTTCCGTTTTTCTTGAAGAGGGAATAAAAATAGAAGATTTTATAGCAGCTGGAGAAATACGGAATGTGTTCAACGTAAGAGAATTAATAAAATGCATGCTGCATCACAGGTCCGTCTATCTAATGGTTATTTTTTGTCTGAACATCATAAATTTGCGTTCCAATATTTCTGTAAATATGAGGCTCGATATATTGAAGCACAAAAAAAAAACAAAACACTATTCGTATTTGTGGCGTTGTTACAATGACTACACAATTTGTGATGTAAATATGACTTCTTTTTCAAATCAGTATAAGTCCTTAATATTTTATTTTTATCTGGATGGGTCATGGCACGGCATGTGTTATTGAAGATTTAGAAAAACCTGTTTGGTATGCTATTGCATCCATCATAAAAGCGGAGAAAATATCGATTAATTTTCTCAATGAGATACACAAACGTAACCTTTTCTCTGACTTGCAAGGGGGTGAAAACCATTCGATGAGCCCAGGTGTCAACAACGGAACTATTTTGTCTTCAACGGATTACAATAGACACGTACTATTTGATTAAAGGCGGATATGAGCGGGTTGTCAGTAAAATTCGAGCAACTAATTAAGGAGAGCGTTGGACTTTAAAGCCTTGATGACCTGAGCATTTCGAAAAGCCTCAATAACAGTCGTAGCTGAGGAGTTGCAGGCAAAGAAAATTGGCGGATTTAAATGGACTACTCTACGAGTATTATTTTGTCAGATTTCTTCGCTATTGTTACGGCCGATGTCAAACGCGACTCGTAGCTTTTCCAAGTGTTCAAAACTAGAAGTGGAGAAACATCATAGACTTAGACTTGTAACCGCTAAATACAAATGTTTGGCCAAATTGTCACCCTGTCTCCCTATGTTTAAGGTATGCACGTTTATCAAATGTGTTGCATGAGTGGCAATGTTCTGAAGATTACACTATTTGTTGATAAAGATTACTTAGAACTTGTGTAATAGCATTCGAAGATTTATGGGAATAAAAAAAACTGAAAACCATTGTTTTGAAAGAAGTGCTGTGCCGTTACTTCCTACTGAGACACGTGAAGAACATTGTTCGTTGTCTGAATATTACGACACCAATTATAGAGAACAGTGGCCAGGTACTTCGCTGCCAGATACATAAATTTATTTTACTATAGAGAAAAAAACGTAGAGGATAATAAGCCATATGAGCGATAAGTCCAGACCCTATGCGCAGGTCCCTGCCAAGCTAATGGTATAAATTGCCAGCCTCTTTATTTACAAGGAAGAATAAGCGTCTTCTTCTTATAGGTGTTTATGATGGAAATGGTAGTGTTGTGGACAAGATTGAGAAGCAGAGCTTTTCTTTTCTAGCCAAGCTGTTCATGAACATCTTCAAATATCACTTGATCAAGAAATTGAAATGGTAAATATCAATGTAAACGATCTTTGGCCTGTTTAAAGTGTTCTAATCTGAACACGTGGCTGCAGACTTGATACCATAACCAAGAGAGGATACATTCTTGAAGTCAGAATAACTCGTGCTCTATGGCGTTTCTGTGATTAGCCCTGAATGTAAAAGCACTATAGTTTCTAATTTTCGTTTCTTCTTGTGTCATCTATTAGTTATCCTTGTGGATATAAAAGAAACCATCAGTATTACACTTACGTATTCTTTTATTGTTTTATTCAGCCTAAGTTACTTAAACTAGGAATAAACAACTTGTTAAATTATTTTATGTATAAATGGGTGAGTATTCCGCACACCTGTACTTTGTATATATGTTCTATAAGTACATGTGTGACTCTGTGTACATAGTACAAATACACGTGCTTTCGTGTATATACCATTAGCGCATATATATATATATATA
>NC_068993.1:22355889-22364039 GCF_001194135.2 Octopus bimaculoides
GCTAAGTATACTTAGACTGAGACCAGTAAAACAATACAAAAATATCCAAGTATAATTATGACGCTTGGGCCCCATGGTCATGAGTTTAGGCTAGTGGTTCCCCCTAAATAGGTGTTACTGCCACCCCCTGGGGGCGGTGGAAAGATCCGGAGGAAGGGCGTTGAAGAAAAGTGGGGTGATAATGTGGAGGCCAAAAGTGGGCGCTGAATGTAGAAACAACAAATGGGTTAATCAAGTTAAGTTTTAGTGAAATACAATCGTTTTGAATTTGCTGCAGAAAGCGGTTTACATTTGTGAGGAGTGGTGGCGCTAGGAATGTTGTCTGGGTGCCAAGGGGGTGGCAAACTGAAAAAATTTGGGAACCACTGGTTTAGGCAATCATATCAACAAACCCTGAACGTTTTTCAGTTTGGTAATTATTTTATCAATCTTTATGACCAACTGCTCAGTTACGCGGCACACCGCATACGACATCAGGTTTTAGGCTAGTGCAGACATAACAGACATATACACACAAGCGATGACCTGCTGCAGCGTTTCTGCTCAATTTCCACCCCGAAAGTATTATTGTTTAACACAAGGTCATGCTAGGAAGCATTTGTCCAAAGTGTTAGGCAATGAGATCGAAACCAAACCATAAATTTACAAACCGAACTTTTTAACCAGACAGCTATCCATGGCTTTTCTCAAATAGATTAGCGAATGCAATGAAGATTGAAACTAGATTCAGAATAGTTTATGAGTCAATCACAAAGAATGATGAAAGTAACAGTAATGATCCGATAAAAAAAATATATTATAATGATAATTAAAAACAATATAAACACAAATTTATTAAAAATATTTTATTTTTTTACGTCTTAATTTATTTATGTGGAATATGGCGATGACGTTACCGGACTTATGTTCTTCTTAAGGATGGTAACAAACAAAAACAAATACACAATTTAAAAGAAAAAAATATTTAAATGTTGCGACTGATACCCATATAAACTTTTGGCTATAAAATAGCAATTTATGATAGAGACTCACATATATATACATAAATATAAAACATGGTCGGGTAAATAAATTACACACAGAAAAAAAAAAAAGAAACAACAACGAAACAAACAGGCCGTGTTCTTCACCGTATCACAGTAAATCAGAAAAACAAAAACTTACTGTGAATCGGACAATATACTCCCACTGCTTCTTCCTATTCTACTCAGCAATTTACTAAAGATATACTAAACTTCATCATTTTCTCAATTAAATTGCAAACCGGTAGTTGAATAAATAAAATGGTTACAAGGTCACTGGATTAAACACCCTTTCAAACAAAAATGAACTTTTGCTAACGATGGTCACAGCATCAGGATTCCTTAATTTGTGAACAAGAAAATACACCGTGACAGAGGGTGAAGTGAAGTTTACGACTAAATGTTTCATTTCGAAGCTGGGGTTAGTGTTGTACCTAACTAATGTCTTAGACTTGACATTATGCCATCACATTTTTATCATCCTCTAGAAAATCCGAGACCTCCATCACGTTATTTAGATTTTCTTTTTTAAGAGGCCAGTGTGTGTGTGACTTGAGGTAAATTTAACTTATTTCTATTGACTTGATAGACCCGTGCATTGCATGAACTTAAGCAAAAGGGTACACTGCTCTAGCTACTTTTAGAGAAATTAAACTATTGCTTTAACATTAAAAAAGACAAGAGCTGGTACAGCAATCGGTGGGTTTCTGAATTTAGCATGTTACTGTGAGAGAAAATATTGATAATCACTCGAGTAGTTCTAAAATGTTTGTATACGTAAAAACGGCTTCGTACCAGATGTGTGAACAGTACTTAACGTAGGTCCCAAAATTTATAGAAAGTCAGCAATAGCTGTACTGATATGTGATCAACATAAAAGCGAACCAGGGACTTTGAAAGGGAAAAAAAGGTTCGCAGAATTGAAGAGACAACACGTCTTTTCAAAGAAGTGTTGCACTGATAACCAGGAACGCCTTGGCTCTTCAGGTACCAGGAGAAACAGACCACTGCAAGCCAAGGTTGATTTGGTACATTTTTATTATACTAATGACTCCGTCTTAGTGCCACAGAATATCACAAGACTGTCATATCTCTAGCTTAGGAAGTTTTTCAAGGTCTATGTTTGTAGAAGTAACATAGATTAGTGGATTATGGGATGTGTCTGGATTACGTATATTTAGAGAAAATGTTATTTACTTTGCAGTACAAAAAACAGCAATGGCAGAGTGTAGTGGTTATTAGGTAAGGACTTGGGTGAGTTGGACACAACCAGGGTGACTAGAGTATGAGAGACGAATGGGTTGGAAGTGTCTGAGCTGAAGTATTGTAAGACTAGCCTAATCCGAAGAGAGCAGGAGTGGACATAGTTGCAGTAGAAAACAGTGAGAGAAGGAAGACCACTCGCTCGTAGAACAGAGACTGGAGTGTGTCTGAGTAACATTTACATAAGAATGTGTGTAGCAGATAGTTGTAGTGAAGGAGCATAGGTGATATAAACCGAAGCTCCAAGTACACCAAATTCGACATATGAGCTGAAGATGCCAGTTAAAGCATAATTCAATGAAATAGCCTTAGGCTATATACAAATAGCCGGGGGGGGGGGGAATCAGATATTCTTAGTTATCACAACCGTAAAAGAAAAATAATATTTAAAAAAGTGGAAAAAATAAAACAACTTTTTAAAGAAATTATCAATGTAATTTCTAAGTTTGTGTCTTGTAATATCAAAGGTATCATATTCTAGTTTCATTCTTAATGGAACCAGAAGCGTATCGAGTTTGTGTTTCTGGTCACTTGGACATGTATCAAGAGAATTGAATAATCTACATCACGGTACAATTTCAAAATCTATGCAATGACCGATTCATCACAAGAATTTCGACTTCTTGGAGAATCTTGTGGAGATGGTAAGGAACTAGATAAAAGTAAAGAATCTTTTGGTTCCAATTTCACTGAAACATCACGAGTTGCTTGCCTTTGGCGTAGTTTTCTGTCTTTGGCACGTCTGTTTTGAAACCATATCTTAATCTGCCTTTGAGATAATCCTAATTCCTGGGCCAGTTCAGCTTTACGGACAACATCGATGTAGACGTTATAGTGGAACTCTTTTTCCAATTCAAGTCGCTGATGATCTGTGTATACACTCCGGTATTTGTCCTTCGTCCGTGTTCTGCCTACAATTAGATAACAACAATAATAATGCTAATAATAATAATAATAATAATAATAATGATGATGATGATGATGATGATGATGATGATAAAATAATAATAATGATGATGATGATGATGATGATGATGAGGATGATGATGATAACTATGATTTCAAATTTTGACACAGGGTCAGTATTTTTTTAGGTGGTGGTGGTGGTGGAGAGACAATTATATCGACCCTGGTACTTGACTGGTACTTATCTTAGTAGACACCGAAAATATGAAAGGCGAAATCGACCTCGGAACATGAAGACGGACAAAATGCCACTGAGCATTTCCCCCAGCATGCCAACGATTCTGCCACCTCAGCACCTCAAAAAGAACAACAACAACAAGAGCAACAAGAACAAGAACAAGAACAAGAACAACAACAACAACAAGAACAAGAACAACAACAACAACAACAACAACAACAACGACAATGATCTTCACTACTAGAGACACAAGTTCGGGACACAAGTTCGGAAATTTGGGGGTAGGGAGCTAGTCGATTACACTGACCCCAAAGGATGAAAGCTGACCTCGGCGGATTTGAACACAGAACGTGAAGACGGACGAAATACCGCTAAGCTATTTGTCCGGTATGCTATCAAAACGATTCTGCCTGCTCACCGCCTTTCTGCCAGCAGTAGGCTAGCAGAAAAAGAGTATAAGCGCAGGCATGACAATGTAGGTAAAAATTGCATTGGGATGTTAGCCGAGTGTGTGGTTTCGAAATAATAGAAAAGTGGTATGAACACGAACGAAAGGCCAATGCCCTGATAAAGAATAAGATTTTATAGGATTTTATAGGACTTGCCCATTCAGACTAACCGTACTAATGATGCATGTAATGAGAGTAGATACAATTATTGACAAAAGCAACATTAAATGTAAGATCATAGACATGAGAAAAACATGTGATGACAGAGGTGATACCAAAGAGATATACTGAACCAAACCAGAGATTTGAAGAGATTGCAGAAAAATAAGATAATTATTCTTGTGACAAGTGGTGCACTTGACATAACACCCAAAATGCTACCTAAGGGACTGAAGTTTACTGGAATTGAGAGTTGCATTGTCGACCAGCAGAAAAGTGCAATACAGCATTCTGCAAGAATCCTAAGAAAGATACTTAAGTTTTGAGAAGACTTACCAATATAGATTGTAATAATTAACAACAATAATAATAATCCATTCTGCTATAGACACAAGGCCTGATGGAGGGGGCCAATCGATTACATCGATCCCAGTGCTCAACTGGTACTTATTTCATCAACCCCGAAAGGACGAAAGGTAAAGTCGACTTTGGCGGAATTTGAACTCACACAGACGAAATAACGCTAAGCATTTTGTCCGACGTGAAAACGATTCTGCCAACCCAGCTCACCGCCTTAGTAATGATAATGATAATAATAATAATAATAATAATGATAATAATGATAATAATAATAATAATAATAATAATAATAATAATAATAATAATAATAATAATAATAACAGTTTCAAAGTTCGGCAATGGCCAGCAATTTTAGGGGAAGTGGGTTAGTCGATCACATCAATCCCTGTACTCGACAGTTACATTATTTTACCGGTTCCGAAAGGGAAAAAGCAAAGATGACCTTAGCTGGACTTGAACTCAAAACATGATTAAATAAAGATTCTACCATCAACTACCACGTAACTTAATACATCAAAGCTTAAATTCAAGATATCTACTGGTTTTGTCATCCACCACCCTAATAATTATTTCACATTTTGGCACAAGACCCGCAATTTCAAAGAAAGGTGTAAGTCGATTACCCAGTGTTCAACTGGTATTTATTTTATCGACTCCCAAAAGGATGAAAAGCAAAGTCGACCTCGGCGGCGGACTTTGAATCCAGAACGTGAAGACGGATGAAATGCAGCTAAGCATTTTGCCCAGCGTGCTAACGATCCAGCTGCCATGCTGTCCTCTCCACTACCCTAAGAATGATCTTTAGTGGAAAGAGGTATGATCGAGTAAACCTATTCAGAATGACTGCGATTGGATTTGAACTCAGAATGTAAAGATACGTAACTAAATGTAGCACTCTACCACCCTTACTAAAAATAATTTTACAGATGGTGTAGTCGACAGATATATATAATTAACGAGTGTCCTTAGTGTATATTACTGAACTGAAAAATCCTCAGTGAGCGAAGTTGTACGGAGAAAGAAGAGATGTTGCAACAACAAAAATAACAAAAAATAATTACAAAACAACCACAATACAACTGTCAAATATTTTGCTCTATATTGACAGCTAAAGACGAACGCACTAAATGACCCTTCTCCTTAAGTCACATGACCTTGTCTGATATTCAGTGATTTTTCCCTACCACTCGTCATATTAGCCTTTTCATAATCTTAATAATTCCCTCTTCCCATTCACACACTACGAATGTACTACTACCATAACCCCTCTCATGTGTAGACTGAAGACTCATACAGACGCAAACAAGTACATACACTCAAGTTGCTAGGATACGGTAACTTCTTGTAATCCAAACGCAGCGCACCTGCTTCCAAAATATGGTGACAGAACGTTAAGTGAGAGAGTAAGGAAGAAAAATGGACAAAAAACAGTAACAACGAATTGGACTGTAGCAGCAAGAACTACGATAACAGCGCGACAATAGCTATAGCTCTTGCGGTTTGACAGCAAACATAAAAAAAAGACTTAAGTTGTTCAATGATAACCAGCAATTAAATCCCTTTCTTAAACAGATTATTACTAATATTATTGAGTCAGACTGATAACATACAAACGTAAATACACATATACTCATTGACAAGTCACGTATATATAAGACAATACACGTCCACACACACACATAACACAAACACATAGATACACGCATCTTACACTTGGCCAAGAATTTTCTAAACTCTATCTGTTTCCCATGTCATTTTGGAGACGTATAGGTCTACACAAGGCCGTTAAGACCAAACTGAGAAGTAAATGTATCGATAGCAGCCTCCTCTCCAAACAGATGAGCCATTTTCCCGGTTGATATTCTTAATTTCTTGAAATTTTCTTCCCTGTTCAACCTCTTTCAGAATTGTTAATTATTTTTGTCTGGTGTGCGTGTGTGCAAGCGTGGGGGAAGAGAAGTGTTTAAGTGCACTCCCGCGCGCACACACACACACACACGCAGAAGTAACTGTGTGGTATGATGCTTGCTTCTCAACCACATGGTTTCGGGTTTTGTTCCACTGCGTAGCGCCTTGGGCAAGTGTCTTCTACTAAAACCCCAGTGTGACCAAAGCCTTGTGAGTAGATTTGGTAGACGGAAACTGGAAGAAGCCAGTCGCATATATAAATGAATATATATGTGTTTGTTTGTGTGTGCGCGGGCGGGCGCGTGGTACAGTTCATGCGATGAGTCCGTCCTCCAAAGCGTATACGAATTTATTTGTCATATCGAGCTGAGTCAACCAAATGTGTTTAGTTTCACTTTGTTTCGTTTGTTCATTCATTTGTGTGTGTGTGGTATACACACACACACACACACACACACACCACGCAATCCAGTAGCGACATAACAGCCGAATATCCTACCAACGATTTATAGAATATCATGTCTATTCAGGCAGTAGTGTCGCAAATGGCCAGTAGGATAATTAAAAATAATTAATTAATAGTGAGAAAAGAAGTACTCATACCAAAAACAATCTTGATCTCCTACTTAACGTGGAGGAAGTGTTAGTATTTATTTATTTTGAGAGGATCTGTCATATGAACTCGTGGCACATAAAAGCATTCGTGGTTATACAGTTGGCAAACAAGAATTAGTCTGCCACGACCACCGGAACTACTAGAGCACGTGATTCACCTGTTATGTCGCTGCTGGACATCTGTCACCGAGGAGCCCATAGCCGTGGCGAAATTACGTGATCGGGTAGTTACGGTGGCCGTAGCAGAAGGTTCTCTCATGTCAACGATATAATTACGAGTGTTTTTTATGCACCATGACTCCATATGAGATGTCCTCAGTAATCTATATCTTAACACAAACTCCACGTTAAGATGGAGATAAAGATTGCCCTTTGATACTAACATTGCTTTATCACTGATGCTGGACCCTTTGTCTGTAGAGCAGTGTATCATATCTAATTGTTATTTTCAGCTTTCCATGGCGTTTCATTGTATTCTAACTCCATTCCTTTCTAGTGCACACTCTTTCATTAACCGCTCATCAATAGTAATTTATCTCACTACTGTGATCACTGAATTTTTTCTCTTCTCGCTACCTCTTTTTCCTCCCCCACTTTTTAATACCTGCTCTTTTTCTTCCATCTCCCTTTATCCAAGCCTCAAATTAACGGTAATATGCTAAAATTTACTAAAATATTCCAGTTTCTTTATTTATACTAAAGCCACAAACATGTAAGCTCGTGGTAAGATGTTTACTTCCAAACCACATGGTTCAGGGTTCAGCCCCACCCTTTAAGGCAGTACTCTAGCATGGCCGCAGTCAAATGACTGAAGCAAAAGATAAAAGATGTCAACGTGAGTGGTAGATGTTCAACGGTACTAAAAGATGTTCAACAGTACTAAAAGCAATTACATACAGAAGTGGACTCGACACTTCAAAAAAATCGCTGACAATGTCAATAACAGAAATCAAGGATCTATTTCAAAACGGGGGCACCAGTTTTCATTTATGTTTTATGTAGTGTTTTTGGTACCGAAAGACTTTCAAACTTCGTATACTTATCTATTTTGTTATAGAACAGAAAAAAATGTTTGTATTCGAATTTATTTCATGTAAAAAATTGTCTTATTTCGATAATTTCTACTAATCACTGACGTCTATTCAGTTGAAAACAGTTAGCGCTGTAACGGTGTATATCGTATTAATCCCCTAACCCTAACTAGACTGTTAACCCTAACCCTAACCCTAA
>NC_068993.1:22364214-22369987 GCF_001194135.2 Octopus bimaculoides
GACGTCAGTGATTGGTTGAAATTACAGAAATACGACAACTTTAACATGGAATAACTTGCGATGTACGTTTTTTTGTTAAGAAGACTAAGAGTAAAAGATATTTTATATGACATATTCTACCAGTGTCCCAAGTTTCAAAGTGTTTCGTTAGTGTTTCGTTAAGAAAATACTGGTGCCCCCGTTTTGAAATAGATCCGAAATCAATATTAGGCTAACAATAAGGGCGACGAGTTGTTAGAATCGTAAGGACGCCGGACAAAATGCTTACCGGCATTTCAACCATTTTTACGTTTTGTGTTCAAATTCCGCCGAGGTCGACTTTGCTTTTCATCCTTTCGGGGTCGATAAAATAAGTACCAGCTGAGTACTGGAATCGATGTATCTCACATTCTACAAGTTTTGTCCTATAATGCATCATTATCCACAGAGTGCAAACACTTCACAACCGTGTGTTAAGTGTTTTGACACTAAAACACATAACACAACATATACAGGGTGTCCCAAAAGTCACTGATGGGTTTTGATTTTTAATAACTTCCTTAGCTTCACAAATAAATGCATGGAAGTTTGATACAATATAAAGGACATAATGGAAATTAATATGCACAAGTCAAATTTTGCAACACAACAACAACACATATGAAAAATATGAAAAAGTAAAGTTAAGGAAGTTATTAAAGATTGAAACTCATCAGAGACATTTTGGGACACCCTGTACAATACACAATCACTATCCAATGAAATAACACAACTCACATACAACATACTCTACCAAATTCACAGATAAAACCACCAGAAATTGCTGGTCTTGTGGCAAAATTTGAAACCAACATTATACTAACGCTAATCACAATGCGCTTCCTCGGATTATATTAGATACCGAATGAGTCATTATGGCTGATGGGCACCAGAGATGTGCGAGCCTACCACGCAGCGGTGGCCTTTTACACCACGTTTCTAGGGATCTCAACTGCTCCAAGATCCCTTTTACTAATTTGAGAGCGTGAAATATTAAATTTCTCTATGTGACCCGGGAGAGGTGAAGAGGCCCTGTATCTGTTGGAGGAAGCTTTTTGGGTCCTATTTTTACATCGACAGTAGCACCAATCGAAGATATTGCAATCAAGGAGGTATGCAACATTTTATGACAACACGTACTACAAGTATATTACTGTACAACTGCACTAAACGCTTCTTCATACAACTCTTGTGTTAACACATACACACACGAGTGAATGTTCAACAGGAAGTATGATTTTCTTCTTTGGCAACTTCATGTGCAGTGAAGAAAACAAACTCCTCTCTATTTGCGTTCATTGATGTGACCAAGACACCGGATTTGCTTAGCAGGCAATAATTTTCCGGGATTCCCCTAATAGTTTACCAACCAAAACTGAAAACTTGATTGTCTCCGCCTGCACCAAAACGGACGAGACAGTGAAAGGTCAACGGCACCTTCTCCGAACCCTTCGATATATGCGCACTGTCTCAAATAAAGCTGCGAATTTGTCCCTAGACTCTTTTAAATTATCCAAAGCACACTTTTGACACTGCTGCAGTGAGTTCTACTTCCCCTTTAGACCCTGTGCCACATTTTTCAAACATAGCTGCCTTAAAGTGAAAACCAAACGTAAATATTCTCTCTCTTGAGAGTCACGCTTTGGATTAGAACGCATCAGTTGCTGCCTGCATTCAACAAGAACTTCGGACATTGATGTAACATTTTCCCCCAGCCCAGCAGTGTTTTGGATTTACAAGCATGCAGAAGACGTTGAACGTTGTCACATGCATGACTTACGTTAGGCTCAACTTATGTATGCACCAAACACGGCTTACTGGATAAATGCAGGGCTGAGTTGGTATCATACACACTTCACAGTGTTTATAACTTCAATGAAAGGAAGTTCTTGCAATATCCGCTTTAATAAACCACCAAACTATTGTACACGAAAACAGCAGAACGTGTTCCTGTAGCTAAAAAAAGATTAGTAATCGGAAGTGACTGAAAAAGAAACATCCTTATTTAAGACACATATATAGGACCATGTGTGTGTGTGTTGTGTGTGTTAGAGACAGAGATCGAGAGAGATAGACAGAGTGAAAGAGAGAGAGAGAGAGAGAGAGAGACAGACAGACAGAGCGTGCGCGCGCATTTGCCTGCGTGTGTGATTGTAAAATTTCGATAAATATATAAAGTGAGATATGTCTGAGCGTGTGTATACGTATGGATGAGAGTGTGTGTGTGTGTGTGTGGGTGTGTATGTGTGTGTGTGGTGACATCTGCTGACACTTTTGATAAATGGGAAACTCTTAAGTCGGGTTTGTGCTAAGCAGATTGTCACTGTGCATAAAGGTATACGCGTATATTCATGTATGTATAGATATGTTTACATATTTATGTATGTGTATGGGCGTGTATGAACAGAATTAGAGAACTGGATTTCTTTTCCCCCACTCAACATTACATCACATAATTAATAAGATTATTCAACAAACTGACATACATATGAATATATACAGATTAAAAAAAACAAAAGCATTAATCTACATTGGTTTCAAATTTTGGCGCGAGGCCAGCAATTCCGGGGTAGGGGGCCAGTCAAAAGAAGGAAAGGCAAAGTCGACCCCCGGCAGAATATGAAAACACACACACACAAATATGTAGAAATTGTAAAACAGATTGGTAGTTTTCTACGACTGTTATTTGCTGTTTTTATGCCTGCCAAATTTCATAATCAACGCTTGTGGTCAACGCTTGTATATATATATACGGTACAGCTAAAGTGATATCAAACTGGCGTTTGAGAAGCCAACTTATTCATTATATGATCACAGATTCATAAACTCACAGAGAACTGAAAGCTGTTTATACATGTATGTGTGTCCGAACGTGTAGATCTCTACAGATAATTTGAAATATATTCAGAAAAGTACTTGAGGATAAATATTATTATTATTTTTAAATACTCGATAAGAAATTATATAGTGTATGAATATGAACACATATTCACAGATATATTTTATCTGAGTGGTTGGCGTTAGGAAGGGCATCCAGCTGTAGAAACTCTGCCAAATTAGATTGGAGCCTGGTGTTGCCATCCGGTTTCACCAGTCCTCAGTCAAATCGTCCAACCCATGCTAGCATGGAAAGCGGACGTTAAACGATGATGATGATGATGATGATGATATATAAATTAATGTTCATTTTCTTCAGTACAGGGGACATAAAAACAAATTTGTATCTCGGTTTGTATGCAAAAAAAAACATATATACGCTCATATGCACACAGATATTCATACTCACTTAGTTCCATCTTATCCATCCATCCATCTATCCATCCAAGATCATTGAAAGAGAGAATACCTACGCTGACCTATTGAGAAATCTGCAGTTATTCTATCCAGATTACATCTTCAGGTTTATTTATACCTGTAATTATTGGGGCACTGGGATATGTAATACACTGTCTAAATGCCAATCTTGAGAAAGTAGCTTCTCAAAACCAGAAAGGAGAAAGTTGATTTGAAATCTACAGATCCAAGCCATCACTGGAACTG
This sequence comes from Octopus bimaculoides, assembly GCF_001194135.2. Taxonomy (NCBI): domain Eukaryota; kingdom Metazoa; phylum Mollusca; class Cephalopoda; order Octopoda; family Octopodidae; genus Octopus; species Octopus bimaculoides. Next base: position 22,367,773 of record NC_068993.1, read on the forward strand.
TAAGAATCTGTAAAACTTTCCAGAAGTTTAACATAGAAGTATATCTGAGCGCGTCTAGATATGCAACTATAAGCATGGAAATACACATATAAAACAAACCATACAAATCTGCACACATACATACATACATACATACATACATACATACTCTACTGATATTGAAATTCCAATGAAAGAGCCTTGGATCTAGGTGAGAAGCCGATTTTTTCTCTATTGGTAAGATATTTTGAAATAGAAGTGATTAATGATACATGCATACATACATATACATACATACATACATACATGCATACATACATACATACATACATACATACATAGAACCTCATGTATGTTATGTGAGTGGATTTGATAAGCAGAAAGTGAAAGAAGACCGTTGTATACATATCAAGGTGTGAGTTTGCATAACATCACCGGCCTCATCCGTCACCGCATGACAACTGGTGTTGGTTTGTTTACGTTGTTGTGATGTAGCGGTTCGGCATATCAACCGACTGAATAAGTAACACGCTTAAAATAAAATAAAAAATAAGCAAGTACTAGGGTCAATTCGTTCCACTAAATCCCTTACAAGCAGTGCCTTAAAGTGACGCGGTCCGGTGACTGAAACAAATGAAAAAATTTTTTACCTGTTTCAGTCATTAGATTACGGCCATGCCGGGGTACCACTATGAAGAGATTTTAGTAGAAGGAACCGACCCAATAACTTTTTTAATGCCTGGTACTTATTCTATCGGTTTCTTTTGCCGAATTGCTATGTTACGGGAACGTAAAACACCAACACCGGTTGTCAAGCAGTAGTAGTGGACATAAGGATGGCGTATATCATGTGTGTGTGTGTGTGTGTGTGTGTGTGTGTGTGTGTACGTCACGTGAGGAAATATGTAAACCTACTTGATCGTTTTGAATGCCAAAATCTAGAAAAATATGTGCTTTCTAAACACAGACCATCACCGACCTTATCAATTGGCTCAATTCTAATGTACTTTTTATCAGACTGACCACTCAAGATGTCGGTAGCACTTCAAAATTAAAGAACCCACCTCCCTGACTATCCAACCCTTCCTCTCTTCCATTAAATGATGGTTAAGAGCGACAGTCAGGCGCCACGCCTGGCTCTTAAGGTATCAATACAGACAAAGGTTGTTTACAACGATCAAAGACACGCTTTCTGAAGCCGCCACTCTGGTAAGGGTACACAACAGCATGCACGTGATGATGACTCTGAGTGTGTGTGTGTGTGTGTGTCTGTGTGTGATGTCGGCAGATCGGTCTTCTCTAATGACATATCAAAGAGTTCGATCATTGCCCCATCCATCTCTCCTCCCCGACACCCGCTTCATTAATGACTCGAATCAACGTTTTATTGAAGGTTGTGGAGGTGGTGAGGATGGTATTCAAGGCTACTAGGGAATAACGTAGTATCTTTTACTTGTTTCAGTCGTTTGACTGCTGCTATGCAGGGACACTGCCTTTTAAATGTAGAATTTATGAATGACTGTATGTTTACGCGCATACGCATGCGGTCATGCTGGAGCACAAATTTGAAGAACTTGAGGCGAATGAATCGACTCCTGTTCTAAGAATTTTAAAGCCTGGTACTTATTCTATCGGTCATTTTTACCGAACCGGTTGCTTAAGAGGAAGCGAACACACAATATCGGTTGCCAAACAGTGGTGGGAACAATCACAGACGACGACACACACACACACACACACACAAACACACATATATATATATATGTACATATACGACAGACTTCTTTCAGTTGTCGTCTACTAAATCCACCCGCAAGTCTTTGGTCAGTCCGAAGCTATAATGGAAAACACTTGCCCAAGAACGAAAACAGTGGCACTTAACCGGCAACCATATAGTGGGGAAGAAAGTTTCCTACCAAACAGCCACACACACATAAGCATATGTGTGTGTATATTCATATTATATATACGTATATGCATACATATGTATGTGTGCAGACAGGCACACATATTTGTGTATGTGTGTGCGTGCGCGGCACACACACACACATATTATATATATATATATATATATATGTGGCATCTGTGTTTTCTGTACTTGTTTATCATTTTGTCTACGTTTTGTTTGCAATGTCCTGTACCCAGATATGCATCTATATTTACAGGTAGATGTAATATGTACATATATGTACGTATATATGCATATACTCATTTATTATTTGTATTATATATATAT
>NC_068993.1:22370180-22370601 GCF_001194135.2 Octopus bimaculoides
TATATATAGACGTACGTATACACACACGCGAGTATATATGAATGATGAAAAGAACAAAGTATGTATCAATAGTATACCAACGAATACAAAAAATAAAACATGATTGGAATGTGACAATCTGAAAGGTGCTTATATATGCTATTAATCCAATCACCATATCACTTCAATTACCCCAAATTCGAGGTACATATATGTTGTAATGCATATAAGATGCATATCTGTTCCGCGAATATTATGTCACATTTATTTATACTACATGTACAACACCTATACAGAATTTCGAAATAAGAGTGGCTAACGTAAAGTGTGTATCTAATGGCAACAAGTTAATATTGAAACATTTAGTTAATTATACACGCCAACTTATAAATGGTTTAATGACTAAATATATATATATGTATATATCTATGTGCATATATAT
>NC_068993.1:22371755-22372256 GCF_001194135.2 Octopus bimaculoides
GTGTGTGTGTGTGTGTGTGTGTGTGTGTGTGTGTGTGTGTGTGACGGGCTTCTTTCAGTTTCTGTCAACCAAAGCCACACACAAGGCTTTGTTCGACCCGAGGCTGTAGTAGAAGACACTTGCCCAAGGTGCCACGCAGTAGGAGAATATCTAGAAAGGCATACATTCATATATACACCTGTATTTATACATACTTATATACATATACTAGCAGAGATACCCGGCGCTGCTCGGGGTCAAAATGGCATAGTTTATAATTGTCTTAATTGTTTCGGTTATGTGAGTGCGGCCATGCTGGTGCACCAATTTTGGCCGAAGAAAATCGACATCAGGATTTATTCTTTGTAAGCATAGTACCTATTCTATGTTTTACCAAACGGCGAGCTTACGGGGACGAAAACACGTCATCCATTGTGAAGCGAGGGTGCGAGTACAAAAGCATACACACACACACATATATATATATTATATCATGTTATATTATATTATATATTATATATA
>NC_068993.1:22375169-22375345 GCF_001194135.2 Octopus bimaculoides
TATATATATATATATATATATATATATATATATATATATGTATGTATATATTGGTAGATAGATAGATAGATAGACAGATAGATAGATACACATATAAGTAAATATATACAGTCGCATAAACACACACTCCCTCTCTCTCTCTCTTTCACACACACACACACACACACACACACACA
>NC_068993.1:22375355-22376566 GCF_001194135.2 Octopus bimaculoides
ACACACACACACACACACACACACACACATACATACACACACATATATATACACATTTATATGCATATATTTATACATATATATGTACATATATCTATACATATTTGAATGCAAGAGTAGTGATAGGAATTCCCACCAGCCTTAAGTTATCAGCCAAAAAAGTGTTTGTAAAAATACAAACACTACCCTTATGACCGAAACACAATATCTCAATATATATATAAGTATAGCATATAAATTAATCATGTATACCTACATGGGTATATATAATTATATATATACCTAGATAGATAGATAGATAGAGAGAGAGAGAGAGAGAGATAGAGAGAGAGAGAGAGAGAAAGAGAGAGGCTTATATGTATTCATAAATAGGCGAGGTTGTAAGAAAGTCAGTTTTTAACCCACATGGATCTGGGTTCAGTCCTCTATGTGGTATCTTGGGCAAGTTTGTCCTCTAGCCACAGAGCGATCAAAGACATGTGAATGTATTTGGAAGGAAATTCAAAGAAGCCTGTTGTATATTGATAGATATGTATTTACCTACGTGTGCGTGTCCTTGTACCTGTGCTTGTCCCCCATCGCCCTGAATAGCATTTTATGTGCTTGTAAGCAAGCGGTTCGGCAAAATGCGGCCGGAAGGACTAAATAGAAAAGAAAATAAGGAAAAGTAAACCGTACTGATTTCGATTTGTTCGACTAACCACCCCCACCTAAAGACGGTGTTGCACCATGGCTACAATTTAAGTGTGTGTGTGTGTGTGTGCGTGCGTGTGCGTGTGCGTGCGCGCTTAGATAATAATCTGTTTCTTTTCAAATATTCCGTTTGAATACTGTTTGAAATGTAAAGCGAAGGCAGACTCGATTTACAAGCGAATGATCGGAAACGAATACTTCTGAGCACTAGAAATTTGAGTCTATCAATTATAATGCATTAAAGAATACTATGTACACTTGTTATGAATCCAGTACTTTGTCGCTTCTGGTGATTCAAAAGGTATATATACATATCTCAAAAGATGTATATATATATAGTTATATATATAGAGAGAGAATTTAGCAGTTCGGCAAAAGTGACTGACTGAATATGTACTAGGCTTCAAAAAAATAAGTTGTGGGGTCGATTTTTTCGACTAAAAACGTTTCAAGACGGCAACCTATCATGGCCGCAGTCAAATGACTGAAACAAGTAAAGTATATATATATATATATAT
>NC_068993.1:22376749-22381507 GCF_001194135.2 Octopus bimaculoides
TATATATATATATGTATGTATGTATGTATGTTTCGATTGGACCACATTTATAGCTTACTTTTTAATACAAAGCATGACATAACAAATGGGTGACGTAACAAATCTTACGGCCGTTTCCGCATCCGTTGCCAAACGCTGTCTATAAATAATTGCAAAAATAAAATTCTTCATCTTCATAGGACGTACAGATTAAAGCACGGAGCTCCAGCAGAGTAACAAAACAAGAGTATCCGATATAAACAAAGAGAAGAAGGAAAATGAAAGTAAATATGGCTTGGAAATCTTGGAAGTCTAGAAACCCAATATATTTAAAGCATATAATCTACAGCTTTGAGTTAATATAACCTTAGTTTATAATTTTTAATTATTAGAGTTAATTAGTATTTCATTCTAATCTTAGGGTAATTGTAATTGCTTTTCAAGTAAATTGTTTGAATTGAAGGAAACTTTACTCATAGTACTAATTTTCCAGTGGACCCAGTACTAACTGTACTCATTTAGTACCAATATACTCTTTTAAATTGTTTATATAATGATAGGAACTATTTAACTGTAATGATTATGTAATGCTTATTAAGCATATTTAGTATACTGTGGTAACTTGTGAGTTTTATTAACTGATAATAATTAACATGTGATTTGGTCTTAAATGTTAACCGCTTAATTGTAAATGACCTTTTAATTGGGCATTGTAGTGTACCTATAAGATGGATTTTTCTTGCGTACCTGTATATATCTAATTATTACCACAATTTGCTATATATGAGGTTAAGTCCAAATTCATTTCCTAGTAGCCTTAATAGAATCGCTGAATTACCTGTACTAGTTGCACCCCCCCCCCAACCACAACCTGAGGCTACTTACTCTTCGACCGTTCTTTCATGCAAGTTATAACGTTAAGCTGCTGAAGAACATAAGCGGCCCCGCACCACTTACATCATTGTCTATTCCCGTAGACCCTTTATTTTTTCTTATGCATTTTATTGACATATCCGTTGTAATGGTTTTAACTTGTGACCTCGGTTCAAATTATAACTGACCAATTGTAGAGACCACTGGGACTTGGACTTGCCCAATTGTGGACCATAGGTGGGATTCTCAATAATATTTCTGTGAGTACACCTTCTTAAGCACCCTACGGTAATGTTTTGGATACATTTTAACTTGAGTTTACTTCGTTAGTATAGGTACTGCCCTTTGATAATCATGTTAGTAAGTTTCCTTGTATTATTTCTTTGATCACTTCCTTTCATAAATCTTAAAACATCTTGTCCCTCACCCTTTAATTGAAACTACCCGGAAATAAATATCAGTATTTCCTAGACCACTCTTTTACAAACGGACCTCGTACCCCCAGGATGGTTGGGCTTCTTAGACTCCTTTTCTAGACTATGTCTTCTTTCCTATTCCTTCTTCCCTTTATATTGGATACTCTTGTTTTTTTACTAAGGTAAAGCTCTGTGCCTCATCTACCCGGGTGAAGTTGCCTCTCCAGTTCCTACAGCATCAGAACTAGGTATTGAACATTAGTTCAATAATTTTAAGAACAAATAAGTTGGAAAATTAAGTAAATCGAACCAGCCGTTTGAATTTGGCCCTAGCAGCATTAAGAATGTGTTTTCACCAGGTCAAAAACCTCGGTAATATTGAGGCCTAACATTTAGAGTGATTGTTGCGATAGAATCATGTGCTGCTCATGATTTTAGTGGTATGTATTGCAATGATATTTTCGTGATATGAGTTGTGTTTGTGTTTTCTTGTTGGGAGAGACGAGATTAGTATTGGAGGAAGCTTTCGAGGTTTCTGTTCTTGGATTTGTGCGCGTGTGGAGTGGATAAAATATGGTTGGGATAGGGTTAGGGAAGTATGAATTATCATTTGCATAATTGTGCGCGTTGCTGGACACAACAACAAATAAGTCGCTTATATAAAATGGTAGGAGAATGGTTGACAAAACCAACATTGAAAGATGCCAGATTTCATACACTGAGGACCAAAAACAAAAAGAAAGAAAAAAACCCCGTCTGATAGGAAGCTGCCGGTTCAAGAAATGGATGAAAGTCGGATAGATCCCTTAGGGAACAATTACGATTGGGGATTTGCATGTCAGATATGTTCGGTTGTTTTGCTGATGAGTGAACTTAGTTCATGTCTCAATTAATAGCACTAGTACCTGGAAATGACATATAATGATAATTCTTCGTATTATACTATACCGTTGGCACCATAGCCTATTCGAGTAAAGAGTTATTTTTTGCTTAAATATATCTGGATGTTGGTGGATTATCTGGAATTTGTTGGAGATAATCGCCCAGGACCTGTTTGAATGTTATGACGAGCGAAGGGGAGAAGTGAAGGATAATGGTAGAGGTGTGTTCAGATTGAAAAGTGCTGAGGATCCAGGAGTATGCCCTGCGGACCATGTCGATTTTGTTTATGTTGGCCCTCCATACATACGTACATACATACATACACACACACACACACACACACACACACACACACACACACACACACACACACACACACACACACACACACACACACACACACACACACACATATATATATATATATATATAAATAAAAAAAGGGGTTTGTATGATCGTGTATAGAGGAATATATTATTTAACAGAATTCCAACTCTGTATTTTATGTTTTATTTATATTCTTATAAGATTAATGAGGGATATAGAATATGGAATATATAATGTAAATAGTAAAATGAAATGAAGTATTGAATGTCTTATTGAATATATGAAATATTGAGTATTAAATATATATAGGGACTAGTATACTTTCCTACTTCATATACATACATGTGTATATATGTACATACACGCACATATAGTGATAAAATTACTAATGTGCGATAAACTGTAATTTATAACTAAATAATACATTAAACATATCCGCGCGCGCGCACATCCACCTCCATATACAAACACACACACTCAAGAGTTCACCATACGAAAACTCAAGAAAAAGTTATTTTTATCAAAAAGTAAAAACAAAGAAATGAAATATAAAGCTATTATTAAGCAACGAGGAACATTTATTAGTTTTAAAAAATCTAGAGGCCTAGGTAAAAAAGAAACAACAACAGAAAACTAGCAAAAATCTGAATATAAAAAGCAACTTCAGAAACGACATTTCTAAACGCAAGAGAAACAGTAGAAGCGTAAATGTCACTTGCTGCCCCAGACACGCCCACTTAGTAATTGTTTCATCTTCAGTAGCCAATGATATTACCAGGTTGTCATGAAACGTGTTGAAAAATACAAAGTGTATTCATGCATTGACTGGTGAGTGTGTAGGTATTTGTATGAAGTGGGGGAAAGAAAGACTGATCCTAACGAGAGAAAGAAATTGTGAATGAAGAAAGTATGGAAGGATAGAAGTACTTGTCTTGTATCCCAATTTTTTTCTTAAAAGGGACACACCGCAAATACACACACACACACACACACTCATACATACACACACACACATTGAATAGATAACGTTTATTTCTGTCAACATTTTTCTTTAACATCGGCGCAGGCGTAGCTGAGTGGTAAGAAGTCTGATTCCCTACAAAATGGAACTGGATTCACTTCCAGAACTTAGGCAGATGTCTTCGGCTATGACCCTAGGCCAGTTAAAGCCTTGGGAGGGTATTTTGTGGATGGAAACTGAAAGAGACCTGTTATACACACATATACACATACATGTGTACATGCAGACATTATATATCTGCATACATGTGTATGTGTGTGTGTGTGTGTGTGTGTGTGTGTGTGTGTGTGTATCTTGTGTTTGTCCGTCACCATCACCACAACCACCACCACTTGACACTCGGGTGTTGGTTTGTTTATGTTGCAGTCACTTAACAGTCCAGCAAAAGAGACAATAGAATAAAGTATTCGGCTTAAAAAAAAAAGTATATGTACTGGAATCGTTTCGTCCTACTAGAACCTTTCAAAATTTTGCTCCAGCATGGCAGCAGTCCAGTAACTGAAACAAGTAAAAGATATCATCCACTTAATAGGGAGCTCGATACAGATGAAGATAGATCTTGTCTGCGCCACACTTTCGTTACCTCTAACTTGTTTCACTTGTAACAGATATCAAAAAGAAAAAAAAAACTGGGTTCGATGTAATAGACATAAACGGTCCCACCAAATTGCTGGCCATGTGCCAATATTTGAAATTAATAACTACTGCTTGAGTGATAACATCCATTTATCCATTTAACAATGTATATTTGTTGGCGTGAAGTATCTTTGCCACTTAAATGCGGCTAACCCCTAAGGGTGAATGCTACTGTAGCTTGTAGCCCCAGGAGAACATCTCCTCCAGCTGGCTATTGACACACTTTCTGTGCCCTGTCGGTATATTTGTTGTTTCTCCTTAATTTGAGAATCTATGCATGTGTTAAGAAAATGTCGTGGCTGATTATGTCGAAGCCCTGTTACAAAAACGATGATATAATAATCAACAAAAACCGTATATAAATATGGCAAGACACATCAGGGTCTTTATAAATTAATGCTAATTATTTAATTTTTTCCATTTCTCTAAACAGGAATTATGTTTTATTATTTCTTAACGAAGTCATTGTGGGTTGGCAAGTGAATTAATTACAAGCACTGGATTTAGTTATATTTGATTAAAGAAACAAAAGAAAAAGAAGGAACACATACACAAACATGTATGTACGTATATATACACACACACACACACACACACATATATATATATATATATATATATATA
>NC_068993.1:22381749-22383638 GCF_001194135.2 Octopus bimaculoides
TATATATATATATATATATATATTTACACACACACACACACACACATATATAAGCAGAGTATGGCAAGGTAGAAAATGGAAAAATAATTTTATCATGAAGAACATTTTAGTACCGGTTTCAGTTTTGAGACTTTTTCAACTTAGTTGTGGAAAAATTAAATGAAGTGTTTTTTCAAAATATTTCCATAGATCTCAAATGCAAGGGACATTTTCCTTTTTTCACTCTGTTTTTGCCTCTCTATTTTACACAGGTGAGATCTTGGTAGCAGGTAGCAGGTAGCAGACTGTAATAGTGGGACTGAACCCGGAAATATGTGGTTGGGAAGCAAGCTTCTTACCACAGGGAGGTGCCGCCAAGGCAGTGCCTACTTTGGATAAAATAGATCGAGAGCAACATTTTCCTCACATGGCAAAATATGTACCTAATTCAATAAAATTAGGAAGGTTAGCCTCATTACTGTGCATATATGTTTTATTTTTTTGTAGATTAGGCAGGCATAATTCGCCCGTTTTTCAATCTCAGTACCTAAGCTACGCATGGTATTCCTGTAGTGCACTTGTTGAGCACATATCTACGACAACGTTGCTTTACGTGCTATAAAGGCTGAAATAGATCTGCTCACAACACAACGTGCGCCAGCGTTTCGGTTATTTTTTGTGTGTTTTACGATGTAAAGGTCACCAACTGCTTATCCAGAGTAATTAAAGGTCGGCACGTGCCTGATACACACACACACACACACACACACACACACACACACACACACACACACACACACACACACACACACACACACACACACACACACATATATATATATATAAATATGCACCCACTCATTTGTATATATGCATGTATGTATGTATGTACACATACGTTTACATATACATACACATAAACATATACGTTTATATGCATATATATATATATATATATATATATATACGTACATAGGATGATAGACAGAGATATATAGACAGATAGACAGACAGACAGATAGACAGATAGACATATATATATATATATATATATATATAGATAGATAGATAGATAGATACATATATACATACATACATACATACATACATAGTTAGTAAGGGATTACCCCAAAACGATTGCCAGCTAGCTCACAGGTATTCAGCATTCGACAGTTACCATGTAAATCAATAAAAAGTCTATGTAAGGCGGTATATAAATTAAAGAATTATACGTAATGCTATGCAACGGCATAGTAGTCATTATTAATATTACTAACATTATACATATGCATAGATACATACACACACACACACACACACATATATATATATATATGTACATATATATAGATATATACATATATATAAACATATATACATACATGTGCATATATATATATATATATCCATATATATCTATATATATAAACATATATATACATATATAAATATATATACACGTACATATGTGCATATACATATATCTATATATACATATAAATACACATATTTATACTTAAATATATATATATATATGTAAACATACATATACTCGTTTACTCTTTTACTTGTTTCAGTCATTTGACTGCGGCCATGCTGGAGCACCGCCTTAAGTCGAGAAAATCAACCCAGGACTTACTCTTTGTAAGCCTAGTACTTATTCTATCGGTCTATTTTAGCCGAACCGCTAAGTTACGGGGACGTAAACACACCAGCATCGGTTGTCAAGCGATGGTGGGGCCACAAACACAGACACACAAACACACATACATACATATATATATATATATATCGTCCGATCAAAAAGTGTCCCGTTTGTTGCCAAAGTACCGAAGCTGAAGTACGCTCGACTTAAAAGGAAGGTGTGTAGTGTGTGATCATCGCATTGACAATGGCAGAGAAAGTTGTGC
>NC_068993.1:22385789-22387626 GCF_001194135.2 Octopus bimaculoides
TATATATACATATATATATATATATATCGTCCGATCAAAAAGTGTCCCGTTTGTTGCCAAAGTACCGAAGCTGAAGTACGCTCGACTTAAAAGGAAGGTGTGTAGTGTGTGATCATCGCATTGACAATGGCAGAGAAAGTTGTGCAGAGAATCTGCATCAAATTTTGCCAAACGCTTGGTGATACCTGCTGAGATGCTTGAGACGCAGTTTTCGTAAAGTTTTCATCCTTCTCGACACAACCTAGGAGAGCCTGTCTAACTGAAACCCGTATCTTTTTGGTCAACTGCAAGCAGTTTTGTCACAAACGTGGCACACACCCGTCTCATAAACCTATTTTCTGTGATAATGAACACAACTGAACCGTAACTAATCTGCACATCGTTTGATAACGCACGGACATATGCGATGTTTTTCTTACTTGGCTGGTTGCGGGCCTACCAGAGATTTCGTCAAAATCAACTTTTTTTCGGCCACCTTGCATCATCGGAATCACTCGTACGCTGATGTGCTGCTCATACACTTTCAGCAAATTTGCGTCGGTCTCTGAGTAGGTATGGCCATGACACCTTTCTCTGTGATGGTCAATGGAACGATCACACGCAACTCACCTTCTTTCCAAGAACCGCTGGAAACATCAGATGTGATCTAGAAAGTTTAAATTTAGTGCGCTTCTACCGCAGTGTTCAAGCTCCATCTTCAACAAGCCGGTTACTGTTGATCAAACCTAGGATATATATATATATATATATATATATATATATATATATATATATATATATATATATATATATACATATATATATTAGTTTATGTATTTATTAATATTATTTCAGTTTTAAAAAAACCTTCCACAATGTAAATGTGTTAATAGTTACCAGAGGTAGCAAAAATTATACTAAAAAACCAAGATATCACAGCCGTTTTATAGGTAGAGATACCATGTTAAAGTGATACATTTTGAGAAGATATGAATAATAACAATAATAAATGGAGCAAAACGCATATAAATAAAAGTTTAATTCCTACACATGTTTCAAAATATATGTGAGCTCTTCTTCAAAGAAGTAAGAGCTGCTGGAACTCCACATATATTCATCTTCAGGGAATCAACATATAAAAGCAAGACAAATGCGAAATGAGGTAACTTACGAGCTAAGATGTTACATGGCCAAGTAACAGTCTAGTGAATCAAACAAGAATTAAAATTACTACTGCCCCTCCAATTAGTTTATATAGAAATTAAATTCTTGTTTGATTCACTAAACTGTTGAATGGCAGCCCAGTCAAGATGGTATTTTTTGCTCTCTTACTCTTGTTCTTTGCACACATCTACAAAATGACTTTCTAAAATGAAATTCCATTATGCAGCTGAGGAGTACATCTTCATTGTACATTTTATGTAGTGTTCTCACTAAATGAATAAATGAAGTTTGTACGAAACGTACGTACTGCTATAACCTATTGAATTTTTGTTGCTTTTCTTCAAATTTTATTCACCAAATCTCTTGATTTTGTTTTTGGTCTTTACCCTACCAAATTCTGGTGCCTCAAACATTTTGAGTACCACACTTAATCTTTTGATTACAGTTAGCAAGGTGAGACACACATAAGAAAGAAGAAAGAAAAGGACCACTGATGAGGTCACAGAAGTGTGACGAAAGAACTCTGGCCGAAATAGGATTAATGTAATATAATGTAATATAATGTAATATAAAGCTGAAGCAAATTAACACCAAATATACAGTGCGTGTGTTTTGATTGGCTTAACTGGCAATACTTACTCACCATTAACAAAAAACCTCTGGGTCTAATTGACACCACTTTCGCTCATAATCT
>NC_068993.1:22388204-22389730 GCF_001194135.2 Octopus bimaculoides
ACAGGTGGAGATTTAGAAATATTATATTTCTAATTTTGCTAATCAGTGAATAAACTTCACTATGATAATATAAGTTGCGAGAGCTAGACAAACTTATTCAACCAGCTGGCAGGCTACTTCAGGCTGATGACGAGCAAAGACTCAGAAACATGTCCCTGAATGCTGGCTAGGCAGGGTGGAGGAGTTTGTCTCCCCCTCGCAACTTAAGGACACAGTAATTGTGTCAAGGCCGACAGGAAGCGGTCCAGCTTCCTAGGGCTAAACGGCAGTAGTGTATTCCCTTCTTGTGATTGTCACATTAAGTTGACAATATACTACAACGTTATATATATATATATATATATATCTTGATATTTCCAAAGTGAAATATCAAGATGACTTCCAAAAGACACCTCCTTCCTTCTATTGCCCTCTGTCCACCAAACCCAACGCCTAACTACTGACAGACTGTGTCCTCCACTATCCTTGACCTCATCTCCTCTTCCCGTCTCCCTCCCACCGCCTCCAATCTCATTGTCCGCATTCTACGCACCGTCACCATTTACTTCCTTCCGAAAATCCACAAGCCCAACAAGCATTGTCGCCCAATCATCTCCGCCTGTAAGTGCCTCACGGAATTGATCTCTAAATACCTCGACCGTGTCCTTGCCCCATTATAGTGGCTTCCTTCCCCTCCCACATCCATGACACTAACCATGCTCTCCGTCTCTTCAACTCTTTCTCCTTTCTTTCTGGCTCCTCTAAACTTCTTTTCATTCTTGATATCAAGAGCCTATATACGGTGATCCCACACCACGAAGGACTTCTTGCTCTCAAACACTTCCTAGACCTTCCACTGAACCTCCAACCTGACACCTCCACACTTCTTCGTCTTGCCGATCTTCTTTTCTCCCTTAACTGCTTCTCGTTCGGTGGGGGCTTTCTGTCAACATGTTCTCGTAGGTGGCGATGGGAACGAGAATAGGCCCAAAGTATGCGAGCCTGTTCATTGGCTACCCTGACGCCCAAATATTCTCACGATGCACCGATTCCTTCCTCTCCTTTGTCCAATCCTTCCATCCTGACCTCGAATTCTCTTGCACTGTTTCCAACCCTTCCGTCGTATCTCTCGGTCAACATACATCACTCCTCTTTCTCACCACCTCCATCCACTACAAACACAATGACTCACACTCATACCTTAATTTCTCTTCCCCCCACCCTACCTACACCAATCTCCCTCTATCTCTTACTCCTAATTCCCCCATCGGCGCTGGCCCTGCAGTGATACCCATGATTTCAGACTTAGTCTCAACTCATGGCTCCCCACTTCATCCTTCGTCCACACAGCCCTTGCCAGAGCACGTTCCGTAGACTCAGATTCTGCTCTTTCTCCCGACCCCCGCCCCACCGTTGCCCTTCTCACCTAAACCCCACCCCTCCAACGCACCATTCTCCGAGCCTTCCGGTGACTCCAGTCCGACCACTCCACCTCGCGCATCTCCCCCAACCTACCCCATAGTTATATATACATATAGAGGCATATA
>NC_068993.1:22390266-22390731 GCF_001194135.2 Octopus bimaculoides
TATATATATATATATATATGTATACATAAATACATACAGATATCTATATGCATTCATACATAAATACGTACGTATATATATGTATATATATATATTTATATAAAGGGCATTATTACAGAAAATAATAACGCCACACAGTGGACTTCTCAAAATAACCACATTTAGTACCTAATGCGAGGAAAAACAACCAACAGAAGACGACCAACTTTCTTTTAAATAAACTTAACTATTACAACCAAGGCCAAACTTGATTCTATAACATACGACAACCCTAACCCTAACCCTAACCCTAACCCTTAGACCATTAAAATACTCACAAATGTTAAATTCTCTGTATACATAACCTGAATATTTCACTGGATGCACTTTGGTACCCATGATATTTATTCACTCAAAGGAGGTTGTTTATGTTAATTCGACCCAACCTGGTACCTCTCATTTAAGTACCTGATACTCTCCAGAATC
>NC_068993.1:22393331-22396565 GCF_001194135.2 Octopus bimaculoides
TATGTATGTAATCTATCTAACTATCTAGTTATCTTTCTATCTGTCCATCGATCTATCTATCTATGCATCCACACGCACACTTACACATAGGCACATATACATGCTCGGGAATGAAATGCAAAATATGCGATATACATATACATATACACACATACACACGCGCATACATAGGTATATACACACTCAGACGCACAGCCGCACATACGCGCGCGCACACACACATACATATACATACTTATATACATACACACACTCACACACACACGTATGTATTCCTTTGTTTACTTATACAGCATTCTTTCAGAAAATAGGATTAACGTTGTAAGCATTCAAGTAGGATTTAAGTGAAAAGGACTTAGAAAAGTCTGTTATTTCTCTATTATTCTGGACAATGTCAATGTGCGCGCGCGCAGTTTCATTAACACACCTTGAGTATAAAGATATAATGCCTTGAAATATTTGTTCGGAATCACTGCGCAATAAATATAAATCCTGTCGTGATCAACGCTCTTTACGAAGGTATAGTGTATTTATATTGGGATGGAATGCAGAAATCATTAAAATGCCGGACAGGATCCCTGGCGGCATCCGTTCCAGTCCTTTGCGTTCTGACAGCAAAGCTTCTAAGAACCACTGGCGTTACTGTTGCTTTTCCTTTGGTCAACAGCTGATTTTCCCGTAGCTGATTTGCCCAAGACTCGTTCGCGACTTACCTGCAAAGAATACAGAAATTAAGTTGTTTTGTTTTTCCTTTCTTTCAATGTTTTAGTCAGGTGAGAAAGGCTGTAACCCTGGTTCTTTGTCAGGTTTCCAAGACTGGCAATATTCTCAAGTCGTAGATCTGAACTTTACTAAGGACCCCTAAGGTGCTAGGTGGTGATATGAGACTGGGAAATGAATTCAAGTCTCTTACCCAAGTAGGAACATGGCGGGATTTGAACTGACAAGGCAAGAACCAGAACTGGTCTTAAAGTTCGGCTAATCCACCACTCTGGGCTGTTACATTTTATAAGTTTTTATTTCTTTGTAGACATCGAACGGATGGAAGGTAAAGGTGATTTTGATTATGATGTTTGTTACAACAAATGTAAAGGTGGTGCAGGTTCTGAAGGCTTTGGAATAAATTTGTGTGACAAAATATTTTTGCAGTATTTGATAATTGCTTTAGTCTTAAGCTCTGTGTTCAAGAGAAACTTAGTCAACGTAACATTTCATCCTTTTGAAGACACTTAAATAATACCAGTCAAGTACTGCTGGTCAATATAATTGACTACTTCTTTGAAAGGATTGTCTCATCACAGCCACAGATGACTGAGGGAACCAATAAGAACTGATTATGAAATTAATAGAGGATAACAGGGACATGTATCTACCCTCTCGCCCTCTATGTATGTATGTATGTATGTATGTATGTATGTATGTATGTATGTATGTGTGTGTGTACTTGTGTATGTGTTTTTTTTTTCTGCAATAATATCAACTGAAACCAAATTTGAACGGAATTTGTAAGGGAAGAATTTATAGATTTAACAGTTTATTTTGGTTCATAAATTTATAGATCTCCACAACATTATTGTATTATGTTGAAGATTTAGATTTTGTCTTCGATTTCGTTTCATAGTTAAGGCTGTTTAAAACGTGACACTTGAACTTCTATTATTGAGTGAAAGTATATAATTTCATTTCTTGTTCAGGTTTGATTAAAGCGTAACAGTCAAACACCTCTATGAAGTTAAGCAGAAGCAAACAGAATAAAATGAATTGCACTAAAGTTAAGACAGAATGGTATAAAGGTATACACGAAAAGTTAGACAAATTAAAGGGTATAAAATGGCAGCAGTATTAAAGATGAGGGAAATAATTCATAATAACCATAATCAATTTGTAGAGAAACATTGACTTGTAAAGAAATGAATTGATTACAATGTGCAAAGGACAGTTAAATACCTATTAGAGAACATGAAATGTAATACTGTCAAAAGCGAACGGACCGGACATTTTAGTCAAACCAACATTAACAAAGTGAAAAAACAAAAAAAAAAATCATGCCAATTGGAATTCTTTTAGGAAGCAAAACTTCAAAGTCAATTTATAATCGCATTAAAGTCACCTATTTCGAAGATATACAGATACGTACCCACATATTTATGCATATATGTACGCATACACATGAATAGGTATTTTAAGTAAATTCCACTACGTTTGACGTGGTGAATCGAATTTATGTTTTATGAACTGAAACAATAACAGTAAAGAGAAAAGTTTCATTAAAGTTAAATATAATTTTTCTTACATCGGACAACAGAAAGAAATCCGTCAATTTCAATCTCCCAACGATTAAATTAAATTATGCCGTGGTGGAGAGAAGGCATGGCGGTGAAGGAAATTTTGTTAGAATAATTAGCATGCTGGTGATGCCTGTTGAGGCAGAAACATGTATCTTATTCCTATTTACAGAAAACGTGGCTTCTCTTTTTTTAATGGCTTGTAAAATTTGGAGAAGCTCTTGATTTCTGTGCTTATCTCTTCCCATGGAGCTCTCAAATTCCATTTGGAAATCATGGTGTGTATGTGTGTGTGTGTGTATATATACTAGCATATTCCTTGCGGAGAACAAAATAATCTACTATGGAACATGTGAAACAACTACACCCTGATGAAGGATTGCATCCGAAACGTTGGATATTCCACTCCTCACGTCAAGTTCACTGTACCCCTTTCACTTTTTTCCATATTTTTTCAAGTCTTGCCGACGCAGAGCTACACAAGATTCCTTGTAGTTTGCCCGATTTTATCCCAAGCAAAACGACATGAATGTTATGTCAATAACAACAGATGATATTACACATCTATATTTTGGTCCAATGTCTGCTGCTGTTCATGAACATTTCTCCAGTGTTATGGAAATTCCCTTAATTAAGTTTTGCTTAAATTGTTGCAAAGCTTTCATTGCGTAAGGAAATCATATAACCTCTTTGAAAGAAAAAGCGTTTGCCAAGATATATATATATATATATATGTATAATTAAGACTCGGTTGAATTAGGTACTTAAATTGAGACACCTTGTTAGGTCATTCTAATTTGCACTCTCAAACAATATCGGGTGAATATCAAACTCTGTGTAGAAGTGTTTGCATTTGATATTTCTGCAATGTATGCAGTTGACACGACCCAGCTTAGCGAAGAGATCCGATCTGGAACATATATGTATATATATATGTATATATATATAT
>NC_068993.1:22396990-22398935 GCF_001194135.2 Octopus bimaculoides
TATATACATATATGTATATATATATATATATATACATATATATATTTATATATATATATATATACATACATATGATGTATATATACATACATATGATGTATATATACATATATATACATATATATATATATATATACATATATATATATATATACATATATATATATATACATATATCAATATATTATAAAAATAATTGGTAAGATAACTCAAAAAATCATCACCAAAATAGCAGAAAAAAACGACAGTATATACACACACACACACATACACATGTGTAAGTGTAGATATATGACGCTTGAATTTTGTGCTTATATATGTATTATGTAGGGTGGGACTAAAGACGGGCACAAAATAAGTTCAATATGATCTGGAATTCTCATGAATAATAATTAATTCTGGTTTAAAATAATTAATTCTCGTTTAATGAATAATAATAATAACGTAAAATAAATAAAGTGACAAAGGTTTTTAATGGTGACTTTTGGCCCACCCTGTATTTACTCACACGTATATTTATGAATGGGTGTATGTAGGTACGTCTATAAAGTATGTAGCAGGCAGGTAAACAGGAAAAAATTTAACTATTTCTGTGTAGAGTGAAAAATGACGAGCAGCTTCATTCGATTTTTGAATCTTATTCGGCTCTCATCATAAATGTCTACATCTCTTGACCAATCCCAGAGAAACAAGTAGCTATTTTGTTTATATACACACCAAATCTAGTAACTTCAAAGAACTAGAGCTATAAATACGCGCGCGCACACACACACACACACACACACACAAGTACCTGTAATTATTGGAGCACTGGGACATATATCACACTGCCTAAATACCAATCTTCAGAAACTAGCTTCTCAAAATCAGAAAGAAGAAAGCTGATTCGAAGACTACAGATCCAAGCCAGTGAGCGTGTCTAGACATGCAACTATATGCATGAGAATACATGCATAAAACAAAACAAACAAATCTGTACACATACATACATACATACATACATACAAAAATACCCAACTGATGTTGAAATTTCAATGAAGAGCCTTGGATCTAAATTAGAAACCAGTTGTCTATTGGCAAGAAATCTTGAAATGAAACTGTATAATGACATATATTCATTAACCTGCCAAATATCGTTGTGTAGGACCTCAAAGAAGAGATGCTCATTGTTGTGGAAATCGGCTGCCCTCTGTACACGAATTTGGTTAGAAAAATACAAGAGAAAGAAGACATATATGGACCATTGATAAGGAGTTTGCAAATCCAGTACCCAAGATACTCTTTCAGCTTCATGCTAATTATTATTGGAGCTACAGGTTACATGCCAGCTCATCTGGAACAAGTATGGCTGAACTTGGCATCTTAGGGAGAGAATACAAATTCTTAATTCATACAAATGGTCACAATATCTAGAATTCTAAAAATCTGCAAGAGCTTGAGATGTGAAGTATGACGATGATTAAATCAAGATATTTTCCTTCACAACCTTGCTGCCATGTAGGTGGCCGGTGAAAATTTACGCTGAAATTAGAAAGATGAAGAGAATATACTTAAATATATTATCTCCAAATGGAGCTAATGCAGTTTCACACCTATATATATCCTGTAGTCCGTGAATGAAGGTTCTGTAATGTTTTGTTTATAGTGATCAAATGTATGTGTATTAACTCACTCTCGCCATCAAATCGACGCTGCCTGAACAGGTGCTCGGTGCACCACACGTTAGTTATCGAAGTAATCGATAGAGATAAATCATTTTGCTCAAGAATACAACGCACCACCCGGTCCAGCAATTAAAACTGCTATCTTGCGAATCAAATATCTTAACCACTAGGCCATGTGCCCGCACACACGTTCCTCTCTTTCTCCTTTTCACTCTGTCTGTCTGTCTGTCTGTCTCTCTCTCTCTCTCTGTATATATATATATATATATATATATATATAT
>NC_068993.1:22398970-22404052 GCF_001194135.2 Octopus bimaculoides
TGTGTGTGTGTGTGTGTGTGTGTGTGTGTGTGTGTGTGTGTGTGTGTGTGTGTGTGTGTGTGTATAAACACAGAAATATATATAATATAAATATACACCCGAATCGGTCAGAATCTATTGATTTTATTAATATGACAGTCTACTGACCATCTGGTTTATCCAAGACACTTCAGCAGAGGAGCCCCTCCTCGTTCTCGAATATAATATCGCGAAGTATCAATACATAGATTTGCAAAAAAATTTTTTTCCATAAAATACTACCCCACTGCCTATCATTTCGAAGTGTGTGATAATAAAAAGAGAATAGAAAAATCCGTCAACACGGATGAAATTCATCTTAAGTGGGCGAACTATTCCCAACCTCCGCCGAAAATAACGTTCATTGCGTGGTGAATGTATATGGTTTTCTTCTCGCCACATCCAAATTAGAGTAGCCAACCGTAATTTATCTATTACTGCTTGAATAACCATGGAAGGATTCATAAAAAAAAAAAACCAAGAACAATAACAGAACGAGGCACAAAAAATGCAACTTAGTTACTATAATAAACTATAAAGTATTAATAATACCGTATTAATCAGCTGTTGTGAATTCGAAGTAATTCAAAGATATAAAAATTTTAAAACTAGACCAGGATACAAACACGTACAGATGCTCACGCAGACACGTAGTAAAAAAAAAACAAAAAACAACAACAATGAATAAAAATAAATAAGTTCGTCATTTCATGGCTCTAAGTTCAAATTCTGACGTGGTTGAGTTTACTATTGTGAATCCAAGTGCAATGATGTAGTTCCTAGAGCTTGGTATATCATATTCCCCACAAAATAAATAACTTATCTGTCTAAAGAAACAGAGAATCAATGAGTAGAGTATCATAGTAGCTGAGTTCAAGACCTTGTCCCGATTTCAAGAAATCCTATTTATGTCAAAGAAATTACTATAATAGACATTCTGAATGCGTTTTCGCCAAATTCACTTCGGAATACCGTTTCATTTATTTTTGTATTGCACACGCAATTTTTATAGTAACATACTTGATCTACAATCAAGTGACTGTTAGTATTTCAAAATACATCTAGTGACTGTTAGTATTTTAATAATATCGAATGAATCCAAAAGAATAATGAGAATAAGAAAGTTTGGTTATTCTCATGCATAATTTTGAGGATCTTACAGTTCTTGTATTCCGAAACCCATCACTCTGTTACAATTGTTTACGATCAAAAGCAGAAGGATCAGACTATATGAAGCCATAAAGAAACAATTATAAAAAATTTTATATAATTTTCATCCAACAGAGTTCAAATTTTATAGGCATAACGACGGTATAGATTGCGATTATGTTAATAAATTTTCGAAAACAAAAATTAGATATTCCCGATCAATTTCGTGAGCACCAATTTCTAAAATTTTAGCCAGTTCTTTTGGTCAACCTATCGTATCTGCAGCTGCATCAGATGCCAAGATATCAAAAATTTGCAAAGTGTAGTATAACGGTTTTGCTATGGAATGTTGAAACTATTTTTTCATTTTTTGAAAAAGCAACGTTTTGGACTTACGACACTTTTGCATAATAGCAAGAATATGTGTTTTTAAATATTAATGTATTTTAAACGTTAACCTTCTTTATATAATCTGAATTCTCGAAAAAGAATTTCAGCAAAATATCATAAATATACTGCATTTTTCAGGAGGTTATGAAGAAAGAAGACTCCTGGATGAGAGACACCAACTTTTTACGCTCTTGTTTGTGGATGAGAATAATCTTAGCAGAGATGATTGATGAGAAAATATTCTTTAATAATTCTAAACATTTAATCAGACTTGCGTTTGGGGCTGTCGCCGCAATTACGTGGCTCCGAGATCAGTGACATGGCGCGGAACTTTTGTTTCATGGAATTTGTTTGATGGAAGCAAGGCAAAATAGAAAACTGCCGTATGTACACACACACACACATCACATAGACGGAACTATATATAAATACATTACTGCTCTATGCATTAGTGTCTGCTTCTTTTACGGATATATTATATACATTGACGATATATATATATATATATATATACACATGTATATATTCTTATGTGTGTGTGTGTGTGTGTGTGTGTGTGTGTGTGTGTGTGTGTGTGTGCGTTTATATGCTTGTATCAAACAAACCGGTACTGAACTTCACGGTTCCATACGAAAATGAAATTAAAATAAGTGAATAATTTACCTATACGTTTCGTCCGCGAAGCATTGTTTTGTGGCGTCCGCATCCATTCAAACGGGTGTCTGTTGACCCGTCCTATGTTATCTCCAGTGTAGCCCATCATCGATGAAGGGCTAGAGTCGATATCAGTACATAAACTGCTATCGTTGCTATTAGTCCGCTGTGGAGCTACATGCAAGGAACCGTTTCTCTGTGAGTTTAATACGTAGCTGTTTGAAACTGTATTTAAAGGAATATGCATAGAATGAGACAAATGTTGATGAGGGTGGTGGTGATTTGATAGTTGCTGTTGTTGTTGGGACTGATGAATGTCCACAGGGGACAGAGAATCGTCTGATAAATGGGAATGAGTCGAAACAGACTCAGGTGAGGTGCTGATGCTTCCAATGTCTAGATGGTTGGTTCCTAAATATTCCGTATGGGAACCCATCGGTCTTGATAGCGAAGTCTGAGGATAGCGGTTCAAATTGGTCATTAAAGGGCTGGGCTCATTTGTATGTAAATGATCTTCTTGCTGTGATAATTGCTCAGTTTGTTGATTAAGAGGTTGCAGATGCGATTGTTGTAGATGATGCTGGTGTGATGAGGACGTCAGAAGTGATAACGGTATAGTTTGAGAATCTTGGGAATGGAGAGGTGACATACTTATTAGCATTGTGTCATTGCTGCCTCTACTTGTACTGGATGTATTAGTGACAGGCATACTTGGACCCGTTACGAGATTGCACCCACCCGTTGCCATCCACTCATCATATGGTATTAGGGATGTAGCATGTGAGTTTCCATTCATTGAGGGCTCATTCGGTGGTGTTGGTGACGCTGTATCAACATCAATAGGTGCAAGGTTTACTAATGGATTGCCACCGTTGGCAGATGAGGCTGGATTTACCGTCGGGTTACCACCAGCGGCAGCAGCAGCTGCGGTAGCAGCCGCTGCAACAGCTGCCATGTGTTGAGCTGCTGGTGATGCTGTTATAGGACTGTAATTCAGGTGATGTGCCGCTGCAGCTAGATGGCTCCACTGGGTCCCGGTCATTTGGGGATTGGCAATTGTGTTATGAGAATGAGTATATGGTCCGTGAGGATGATGATGAGTATGATGATGATGATGATGTCCAAAAGTAGATGGAGTATCCAAGCTGTACGCTGTCATTGAGTGAAACGGAGAGGCGACGAGGTCTGGAGGCGTCCCGCTGTAGGTTATTGTAGCATGAGGTGTAGCTGTCGTGCTACTCGGTAGGGACATACCGGTATGTGTTAGATGTGGATAGTAATAAGCCGACATTAACGCCGCTTCTGTTAGCGAAGGACGTCTAGCTGTGGTAGAAGAAGACATCCGGATGGATGGTTTGCTTTGATTTCGATGTCGGCCTCTATGGTGTGTGTCTGTGTAGCGACAGGCGTTAACTGCTAATACAAATATTAGAAATAGCAACTGCTAGATAACAAAATTGTCCGTAAGAATTGATAAGTTTTAGTGGCCGATCAGAGGAGTAGTAACGATAGCAATAGCAGCAGCATTAGTAGTAGTTATATTAGCAGATGTGATGGTGTCGGTAGTAGTGGTGGTGGTGGTGTCAACTGTATTTGGTTTGGTTAACTTAAAGGTCCATTCCACGGGCTTAATGAGTAAAATTTACCAATTTAAGACAAGTCTCCGGTTGTAGAACCAACCGTAAGAGATAACTTTGGATAATGAAAATAATAATAATGATAATAATAAAAATAATTTTGGTGATGGGATAATGATGATAATGATGAATAGCGTAAATGCTTGGGGTCAGTAGTTTTTCCTTGTCGTCAAGAGACCGCTGGCGAACGTCTTCTTCCCGACCAAAACATTGTCTGACTGAACAAGCGACTGGCTGGCTGGCTGGTTGACTGAATGATTGGCTCTTGTCTGTGTCGTTGGCCACCAACCGACTAACAAGCATACATTTACTATACAAACACGCTATGTGACAAGAACAAGGACCACTATGACTGTGACCATGACTACGAGCAGTGAGAGGAGGACAGAGGAGACGAAAGATTAGGGTGGGACTGAGAGTTGTGGCGCATGTAGATGTCTTAGGTAGGTGGTGGTGCTGTGTAAAGGTGTGGGTTGGTTTTGAGATATTTCTTAGATTGTATAGTGGTGGAGGTGATGGCGGTGGCGGCGATAATGTTAGTAGTAATGGTGGTGGCGGTGGTTGTATTCCTAGCAGTAGTATATGATTAGCTTCAAGTCAACCTTGACCGAATAGATCTATGATCAAAGCCAACCCAGTTATGGCCATCCTTGCCTTCTATTGAGCATTGTGCATTTACGACTATTATACGATGTGTCCCACTGCTTTCAAGGCGATCAGGGTGTAATTTCAGGTGTAATTTGACTGCTATTTCTAGGGAGGGGATAAAGTGACCGCATAGACCACGTGGCTTGGTGGTCGCTGTTGTTTATCCGTAGGCCGATCATTGCTGAACACACAAAACATCAAATGCCATGACCACTTTAACTGATTTTAAACTCATGCTTAATTTTTTGACGCAGTAGTTTATTCCTGTGGGGTATTTGGATGCTTTTTATTAGCTGTTCCTGTGACTACTTGGACATATGGCTCTTGAGGGTCTATATGGCCTTCGGGGGTCATATAAGATTTCAAGGTTTATCTACAATAAATTGGTTATAATTCAACAATACACAAAATATTTTAGAAATTTTTTTATACAATTTCTAATGATATTTATTCTTTTATTTGTTTCAGCCATTTGACTGCGGCCATGCTGGAGCACCGCCTTAAAGGATTTTTAGACAAACAAATCGACCCCAGGGTCTAATTTTTTTTTGAAGCCTAATACTTCTTCTATCGCTCCCTTTTGCCG
>NC_068993.1:22404062-22406359 GCF_001194135.2 Octopus bimaculoides
CACCTATAGAGATATAATATGATTTAAAAAAAAATTAATTATAAAGATATATTATCTTTTAAAACCACCGAACGGCTAGGGGGGGGGGTCCACCTGAGTAAAATAGGAATCAGAGGATTCCATAGATAAACAAAGAAAAAAGAAAAGCTGCTGAGAACCACAGACTTAGAGGCATCGTCGTTGGCTCACGTGTTAATTAAGGTAACAATAATGAAGGTAAACGGTGGTGGTTATGGTCGTTGTGATAGTGGCAGGTTGTTGGTAAAGTCTAGCTTGGTCAGAACTATGAACCGAGATGATCCAGTCTTGACCAGCTCGTTTATCCTTCTATTTAATATGCAAAGATGGCTGTGTGGTAAGAGGTTTGCTTCCCAACCTCAGGGTTCCGGGTTCGATCCCACTGCATGGGATCTTGGTCAAGTGTCTTCTACTATAGTCTCGAACCGACCAAAGCCTTGTGAGTGGATTTGGTAGATGGAAACTGAAAGAAGCCCGTCTAAAAATACATACTCGCACATATGTACGTGTATGTATGTAGGTATATGCTTATGTGTATGTATCGTCTGTGTCTATATAGTGATGACCAATTTGCTGTTAATGATAAACAATTATTAACTTCTTAATCTGCATTTTCTTTTCTTCTTTTAAATGAATATAAACTATACATACGTATAAATATGTATGTGTGTATCGTCTGCATGTTTATATATTTGTGTATATGTATGTAGGCATATGCATGTGTGTGTATATGTATCGTCTGTGTTTGTGTATATGCATGTGTATGTAGGTATGTGTGTGTGTGTGTGTGTGTGTGTGTGTGTATTCCTCCGTAAAGATGGAATAAGTAGCTAATCCTTTCTTCTCTCGGCACAAGGCCCGAAATTGGTGGGGGGGGGGCAGTCGATTAGATCGTCCCTAGTACACAACTGGTATTTGATTTATCGAGCCCGAAAGGATGAAAGGCAAAGTTGACCTCGGCGGAATTTGAACTCAGAACGTAAAGACAGACGAAATACCGCTAAGCTTTCCGCCCGGTTTGCTAACGCGTCTGGCAGCTCCCCGCCATTTAATAATAATAAGATCTGGGGTCGATTTGTATTATTAAAACTTTTCAAAGGGCTACCCCAGAATGGCTGCAGTCCAATGACTGAAACAAGTGAAAAAAGACAAAACAAGTGACGGTGTAGCTTGAGATATTTGGCTCCTATTTCTAGCATATCAAGCAACCACTTAAAGTTTTTCTAGCGCTGTCTGCGATGGTATTGTGTCAGTTATGATAGACATGTGTTGTTGTTTTAACCCCAGGCTGGTAATAGACGCACCAGTGATCACTAGAAACTACTTTTTCTGATTTGTCTGTTTTTCCTAAGACGATAGAGTGATTTAGCTGCTATTTCTAAGAGACTGAGTGACAACATAAAGGCGTTATTTTGGGATCGAATTGAATTGGTGTTTACCACTTGATCAATCCTGACAGAACAGACCTGCCAAGCGTGACAATCCCGTCTTTTTCGTTGGTTGCATTGACAATATAGAAGCGTATTGAAGTTATAAGAACTACTCCCACCACCACCACTACCACCACCATGACTATTACTACTACTAATACTACTTCTACTTATTTTTATTTTTACAATAACACTACCATCATGACAACTACTACTACTACTACTACTACTACTACTACTACTACTAAGACGACGACGAGAGCCCATTAATAAGGTTGTGGACGATAGGGCCCTCTAGAATTCTATCATCCCCTCGTCAACTAACATCACATTGAGGAACATTAAACAGCAATATGAAGGGGAACGTAGTAGGTCACGCCCCTCTCTTAAATGAAGGTGAAAAATATTGAGGAAACGTGATCCAATGAAAATCTGGTTAGGTAAGTACGGAGGCGTGTCAATTAATCTACAGTTGGTTTCCGCGAAAGGGAGGGACGATTGAAAAGTAATAGAGTTTATACATGCATTCACTCAATTTATATATACATATGTATACACCCAGTCATACGCACAAAAAGAAAAAAAAATGCCAACGTCAATACAAGCAGAAAACACGCCTATATAAATAAACATATATATATATATTTCTTTTATTCTTTTACTTGTTTCAGCCATCTGACTGCGGCCATGCTGGAGTAACGCCTTTAGTCGAAGAAATGGACCCGAGGACTTATTCTTTGTAAGCCTAGTACTTATTCTACCGGTCTCTTTTACCGAACCGCTAGCTTACGAGGACGTAAACACACCAGCATCGGTCGTCAAGCGATGTTGGGGAGACAAACACAGACA
>NC_068993.1:22406944-22407572 GCF_001194135.2 Octopus bimaculoides
TATAATGTAGGTGTGCATGCATATATTATGTTTTATATAATGTGTGTGCGTGTATGTATGTCCGTTGAGGGTGAGTAAATATGTATTTGTGCTGATATATATTCTATATAATGTGTGTGTGTATAACACGTATACGTAAATACATACACAGACACACACATACATAAAAATCAAAATAAGCAACACGGATTTTAAAGATGACTGCAGTACGCACGTTTCATGCTATTCCATTTATTTAAGTAATGCGAGCATTACATTAAATGCAATATGTAGAGCAATCTTCAGCTGCACAAAAATGTAGAAAATTACAGTAGAATAGACATATTATAACTGTGGCAACATTTAAAATCCAAGTGGGAAGAAAAATACATAAAAATCCATCTTGACATGGCCAAGGCTATATACATACACATGTGTCTTCCTCTATAGCTACCGGCTGACCAAAGCGTTGAGTCTGGATTTGGTAGACGTAAACTGAAAGAAGCATATGCACATACATACATACATATATATGTATATATGTATATATATATGTATGTGTGTGTATATGTTTGAGTGTGCCTGTGTTTGTCCCCCCTTGACAACCGATGCTGGTGTGCTTACATCCACGTAACTTAGCGGTTCGGCA
>NC_068993.1:22408298-22408693 GCF_001194135.2 Octopus bimaculoides
TATATATATATATATATATATATGTAAATATATATATGGATATAAAAATATAAGTATATATATCTGTATATACATATATGTGTGTATATATATATATATATATATATAGGCGCAGGAGTGGCTGTGTGGTAAGTAGCTTGCTTACCAACCACATGGTTCTGGGTTCAGTCCCACTGCGTGGCACCTTGGGCAAGTGTCTTCTACTATAGCCTCGGGCCGACCAAAGCATTGTGAGTGGATTTGGTAGACGGAAACTGAAAGAAGCCTGTCGTATATATATGTATATATATATGTATGTGTGTGTATATGTTTGAGTGTGCCTGTGT
This sequence comes from Octopus bimaculoides, assembly GCF_001194135.2. Classification (NCBI taxonomy): domain Eukaryota; kingdom Metazoa; phylum Mollusca; class Cephalopoda; order Octopoda; family Octopodidae; genus Octopus; species Octopus bimaculoides. Next base: position 22,408,625 of record NC_068993.1, read on the forward strand.
TTGTCCCCCCTTGACAACCGATGCTGGTGTGCTTACATCCACGTAACTTAGCGGTTCGGCAAAAGAGAC
>NC_068993.1:22408703-22410372 GCF_001194135.2 Octopus bimaculoides
TATATATATATATTATTCAAAGGAATTCCAACTCTGTCTGTTTCTATGTGTTTTATGTTTTATTTATATTCTTATAGTATTAATGTAGGATATAGAATATATAGTATATATAGTAAAATGAAATGAAGTATTGATTGTCTTATTGAATAAATGAAATATTGAATATCAAATATTAAAGGACTAGTATACTTTCTTGCATTTAAGCAGTCTTCAAGGTTGTGACAAGAACAACCTGAGTCCTTGAAGACTGCTTAAATGCAAGAAAGTATGCTAATCCTTTAATATTTGATATTCAATATTTCATTTATTCAATAAGACAATCAATACATCATTTCATTTTACTATATATACTATATATAGTAACAATGTATTTGCATTTCTCGAAACTTCTTCCAATGCAAAGAAGCAAGAATCCAGCAGGCTTATAACTCTTTACAATTATAGATGATAGAAGACAAATTTCTACTTAGGCAGGAAAGAAGGAAGAACCTGTAGTTATTGTCGAGAGAGCTTAGAACCGCTGAAGGCAAGACCTTTTCAAAAAGGCCATTACAAGAATATTCAAGATGTTGGTTATGCTTCTAAAGGATATTTTAAGAAGCCTTTATTAATCAAGAAAACCATTGAAACAGATGGCGCATTTTGATCAAGAATGATAAATTGTAATTCATAATGGTTTACGAAAGTTCTCTTGAGTGATGAATGAAGACTGGAACATTTAACCGATACAGCAAAACGTTTTTCTTCGCAGAAATGGTGAGAGATTCCACTCTAAATGCATTTCAACAAATGTGAAGGACAGGCAATGTTCCCCCAATTTTCTGCTGTTTTGGAGCCAAATATGCGCTTGGGAGCAAATTTTGTCTTCCTTTCGCAAAGACAAAGTAACTTTCCATCCAAACGAAAAGCCATCTTTAGTTAAAAATTATTATTTCATCTTGTAAACATTTTATGCGTACATTGTTTTCAGTGCGCGCGCGCAAGCACACAGTTTAGAAATAACAGAATGAAAGTGGCTGAATCATGCTATAAGATGATATATTTTCATCAACAGGCATTGTGAACTTATAAGTGACCAGGTAATTGTTGCCTTGTTATGTCTAAAACCGCAATGATAGTGCTACTTTCCAACCTGAAAAGATTATTTCCTGAAGAGAGGTAAAAATAAAAGAATAGTAAATTTTGATAAGATGAACAGAAGCAGTCCTTCAAAATTTTGTGCTGGACATGTCAATGTCCAGAATGAAATTCCATAGAAAATATTTGGTAATGTATTGGTCATATACTTGGAAGAAAATGAAAATTTACTAGTCCAAATCGATATCTGGAAGGTTTGCTAAGGAAACGAGATAATATTGGCTTGATATGGAGTAAATCCATCCGAAACACTGGGTAACTTAAAAATAAAGAAATGATATTTTTTGTTACTGTCTAGAGGAAATTCTGCATGCTGAAATATATATATGCGAAATATTACTAAATACAAAGGAAATTGCCTCAAAATTGATTAGGTTTTGCTTTAGTGTGACTGTGTTTCTGAGAGCAATATACGTATATTACATATATAAGTATGTGTATGTATGTATGTATGTATGTATGTATGTATGTATGTATGTATGTATGTATGTATGTATGTACGTATGCATGTATGTATATCAATATATATATA
>NC_068993.1:22412650-22416711 GCF_001194135.2 Octopus bimaculoides
ATGTGTGTGTGCGTGTGTGCGTCTGCGTGTTTGTGTGTCGGTGTTTGCTCCCCCTCCCCAACATCGCTTGACAACCGATGCTGGTGTGTTTACGTCCCCGTAACTTAGTGGTTCGTCAAAAGGAACCGATAGAATAAGTACTAGGCTTACAAAGAATAAGTCCTGGGGTCGATTTGCTCGACTAAAAGGCGGTGCTCCAGCATAGCCGCAGTCAAATGATTGAAACAAGTAAAAGAATAAAAGAATACTGGGGTTGATTCATTCGATTCAAATTTCTTCAACACCGTGCCCCGGCATGGCTGCTGTCTAATGGAAGATACAAGCCAAAGACAAAATTTTAAAGGTAACTAATCTACATTGGACAACATTATACCTGCCTGCATTTTTATATTTTAAAGAAAGTAAGGGTTGATCTGCTACTATTTCTCGAAAGTTATGCCATCACGTAGAACATTTGTGGGCAAATTGCGACCTGCGTAACTTTTTGAATGGCACACCTAACGAAAAATTCACTTGATAATTTATAGTCGTGCAACCTGCCCAACAATAGCCCGTATCTCATGCGGCCCGGGTGGCTTTCTGAATGGTACACCTACGAAAAATTACCTTGATATATTTTAGTCGTGCAACCTGCCCAACAATAGCCCGTGTCTCATGCGGCCCGGGTGACTTTCTGAATGGCTCACCTACGAAAAATTACTTTGAACTTTTTTAGCCGTGCGACCTACCCGATAACGGGTAGTAGTAGTAGTAGTAGCAGCAGCAGCAGCAGCAGCAGCAGCAGCGGCAACGATGGTGGTGGTGGAAATGCTTATGGTTGGAAAAATCCTTACTCTTTTAGAGGCCCTTTAGGCAACTGTTTTCTTTCTATCGTCCTGGGTCGACCAAAGCCTTGTGAATGGATTTGGTAGACCGAAACTGAAAGAAGACCGTCGTATATACGGGGTCTGATCAAAATGTATTGGGACTGGTCCAATAGAACAAATGATTGCTTCAACTTGTCAGATGAGAGCCGTCACATTCAGACCGATTGATGCAATTTACTTTCATCCTTGTATGTGTGCAGATGTCACTTTTCACGGCACGCATCCATCACCGTAGGACTTCATAAAATGCTAAACGAATCAAGAAATGAAATGATAGTGAGACATCTGTACGTCATTGGATTTAAGTGACAAAGCTTTTATACTGCTTTTGTTACTCTCTCGGTCGCCATAGTAGGTTCCAGTGACAAGCATTCGTGACTTACTGATTAGAGATAGTTGTCTCACGTTCGTAAGGTCCTGAGTTTGAATTTAGGTGGTTCGTGTGTATTTGAACGAGGCACTTTATTTCAGGTTGCTTCAGTTCAGTCAAATGGCAAAAATAAGTTGAACGTGCATTTCAAAGGGCCAGCGTGTCACATTGTGTATCACGCTGAATCTCCCAGAGAACTGCGTTAAGGGTACGCATGTCTGTGGATTTCTCAGCCACTTGCATGTTAATTTCCTGTGCAGTGTGTTCCACTAATCAGATCAACTGGAACCCTCGTCGTAACCGACGGAGTTAAGTTATATGCCAGAGTATGTTCTCAAAGAGGCTACTTTTGTGATAAATAACAAACGCTCCTGGGAAATCTATTTGACTCATAAAGGAGACCCTAACAAGCACCACCTTTCTGGGTCAGAATAGACTTAGGAGTAATGGTAATTACGGGAAACTTCACGTTTCCCACAATAACCGAACTCCCGAACTGTCTCACCACCGGATGCAGTTTAACGTCATACCCACATGTATATAATCTATGTACGCATGTCATTATGTTTGTATTTCTCCGCCAACCCACAGCTCAACAATCGGTGTTGGTCTGTTTACGTACCAGTGACTGTGCAATTCGGCAAAAGGTACCGATTAAATAAGTGCCAGGCTTTAAAAATAACTAAAAAGATCGATTCATGCAGCGATTATACGCTTCAAAGCAGTGCTCGAGTATTGCTCGAGATTAATAACTGAAACAGGTAAAAGATAAAAGATAAAAATTAGACTGCTTGGTTAGGGCTGACCTAAGGATAAACAACAACACCAACAACAAAAGCAACAGCAACAGCAGTTACATCCACCACGAAACTACTACAGTCAATTCTAGACCTTACAACCATTATCACCCTTTATACATACAACACAGCTGTCGTACAAGCAATGACAGTTATAGTCAGACTGTAGGACACCTTATCACTACGTTGACTTAAGGCTGATAAATCTTAGATAAGCTGGTTATTAGATAAGCTAGCAGGGTAGATAAAAGGATATTATTACATCATTACATACAATAGAATCTGTAAATAGAAAGGTCAACGAACAATGAATGACCAACATACTGTCCTCATTCACACCGTACCAATATAAGGGTGAGGGTGGACTACACGTCTGAGTTATCAGGATGTATTAATGATTTTGCTTAGGTAACCTTGATAAAGTGCCCTGTGAAGTTACCCTAACGTAGATAGTTGTTACAATGTATGAATGTACTAGATATACCCGATCTGTTGTAATACTGGATTTACATATTTCCTTTGAAGGAATGCTGTGATAGCCAAGAGTCTAAAAGGTGGATCTACCGTACGTGCAGCCTTTGATTTCAATAGCGATTTTTTAAAAATCAGTAATATGTTCTTCATTTTTCACGACATTTTTTGGCAACGTTCCACTAGTTTGACATTTCATTGACAATAGAAATCATCGAGAGTTGACTCGAAGAATTCTTGGAGCCCCGTTATCAGCTCTACGTCGTTAAACGAAACGTCCCGTAGGCGGTTGGAGAGCGACCAAAATTGATAATAATCTAAAGGTGGATACGGTGAAACTTTCCAAATAAGCTCTTGAATACGGTTTTGGTTCAATTAACGATGTAAGGAGAAGCGTTGTCGTGTTGAAGAAGTACGCCCTATCACTGATCGAACGATTCAGACGTATTGACCATTGAATGAAGGTGACGGGCAACGGTTTCATGGGGGCTCTCCATCTGCTGGGCCAATTCTATAATGGATTGGTATGGATCCTCGTGTGCCGAGGAACAATTCGGCCAGAGCGCAGAGAGTGTGTGACCTTAAAATTCTCATCCTTGAGGTTTGAAAACCATTTCTGTGCCTTCTATTTTATTTCATTTTATTTTTTAAACATTTATTGCCCTTCCCCCATACTAAGCACAAATGTCTTGAGCAGCTTTGGCAGCTTTGGAACAGAAGCAGTCGTCGAAAATTCTCATTCATTTCCACTGGGTACTTCATTGTCATATACCTGAAAAGAAGTAAAATATATACGACTTCAAATAACAATCAATTACATAAAAACTAAATGCAGTAACCATATTATAATTTAGCACAAGAGGCAGCGAGGAAGGTTCTATGTGGAGACCAAATCTGTTTGAAATAACAACCGAATCATCTTCAAATCAGACATTAACATCTTAAATAAGGAAAGAGCATATTAGATAATCGTATTCATATATATCACCCACAAAAGATCGAATAGTCATGGTCGGAATGGTTGAATCGTAGGTCTGCTCGATCAAGGAGGACTTTTAGGTCAACAGCCACAACTGTATGTTTAAAAAGTTTACCTGTTCATATCGTTCGTGCTTCCATTTCAGTGCGCAGCACTTAGGGCAAATGTCTTGTACCATAGACTCGAAGAGACCAATATTTCTTGAATGGAATTTTGGAGACGGAAGAATGCTGTGTGTATGTGTGAGTGTGTATACGAACGCGTGTATATTTTTTTATGTTTTATCTATTTCAGTCATTTGACTGCGGTTTAGTAAAACAAATCGAACATAGTATTATTATTTTATAAGCCTGGTACTCATTTTATCGGTCAATTTGCCGAACTGCTAAGTGATGGGGAGGCAAGCAAACTAACACCAGTTGTCAAGCGTTTGTGGGGGACAAACACAAACATGAAAACACGTACACATACGCGCACGCAAGCACTCGCAAGCGTACACAGACACACACGCAGACTGAGAGACACAGACACACACACACACACACACACACACACACACACACACACACACACACACA
>NC_068993.1:22416961-22418270 GCF_001194135.2 Octopus bimaculoides
TGTGGGACTGAACCCGGAAGCGTATGGTTGAACACTAAACTTCTTACCACACAGCGATCCTTTGAAAACCGAAAAATCACTGCTTTGCGAACGCAGTCCTTTAAGATACTTGATTTACGTCGAGTTATAAAACTTTTTCACACGTCTCAACGTCAAAAATGCAGCGGCACTGCGATTGGTCCAATGGAAACCTTCGAATAACTACAGCAAAAGGAATTCAAAGTGAAAAATATATCAATAGTTTACTGCAGTGATCCTCAACCATGGTCCTTATGATCCTTGGGGGTCCATGTAAGATTTTGTTGTTAAAATTTATCTGCAATGAATTGGTTATACTTCTACAATACACAAAATATTTTAACCATTTTCTTAATACAATTTCTAATGATATTTAACAATAAAAATATAATAGAATTCTTCAAACATCGAATGGCTATGGGGGCGCAGTAGAGTAAAAACAGGAATCAATGGGTGTCCGTGACCGTAGGTAAAAAATGATTGAGAAACATTAGTTTACTATATAATTATTTATATAGTTAACTAAAGAAAGTTAAGTATATAAAGATAGGTTTAGTATATTAAGTTAAATATAGTTGCATAAATTAGGTTTATCACGTAAACGTTAAGTTGACTAACATTACTTTTATATATATCTAACAATGTATAATTTAGTACGTTACACTAAATTTCATTTAGTTTGTAAAAAGTGAAGAACCTCTTAAAATTTATCAGCTGTCACCTTATGACACTCTACTTAGTCTGTAATGTTTTCTTATATTTTGTATAAGTGCATGATTAGGTCTGCGGTTATATATACATACATACATACATACATACATACATATGTGTGTGTATTCAGGGGGGGGTAGCCCCCCACCCCCACCACACACGCACACAGAAGTGCAGGCATATCTGTGTGCTTTAGACATTTGCTTCCATTTTAATCCCACTGGGCGAAGCCTCGGGCAAATGTTTTCTAGTATATAGTTCCAGATCGACTAATGTCTTCTGAAGGAATTTAGTGGATGGAAACTGTGTAGAAGCCCGTTATGTATCTATATATGTGTGTATATGGATGCTTAGCTTTGTCTATGTCGCCTAAAGTTTCGCAAGTAGTGCTGCTTTGGTTACGTGCCCATCACTTAGTCGTTCAACAAAAGAAACGAATAGAATGAGTACCAGAGTTCTGAGGTCGATTTGATCATTGAGCCCTTCAAATTGATACCCCAACATGATTGCAGCCCGATAACTAGGGCATTGAGCAGAATAACGGAATAAAACAATACATATATATATATATATATATATA
>NC_068993.1:22419061-22420115 GCF_001194135.2 Octopus bimaculoides
ATATATAATTTTTCAAAGTAAACTCGGTAATCGTTACCAATATAGCATAAGATTTCACCTCAAAGAATCATTGATTAGATTCCTTAAGGATCGTTCTCATTGTTTATATTTCCAAAGTTTCAAATTTATACATTTAAAAAAAGAGAGAAATTCAACACCGGAGATTTATCCATTATTTTACATCCAATGTAAACATTTCTGTGTTTGACTATATTCAACCATCAGTAAGTTAAATATTCATCGTCTCACACGTCATCAGGAATGATTTTCATTAGAACAAAAGACCAAAAGAAAACATAATGAATCGATCGAACAAATCAAATTATTAAAAATTATTAAAAACTATACCATTTTCGTTAACCATGCGGTCTGTTTACCTTTCTGAAAGGTAGGAATATTTCAGAGTGCTTGAGTGTCAATCTGAGGACATGTACTGAGAGTGATAAAAATCAAACATCCAGTCAATATCATGGTGTTTAGAGCGATTACTAGCGATGGCAACGTTACGCCTCCATTTATCTTTCCACACGGCCTCAGACGCAACACGGAGGCCTACATCAAGTACCTGGAGAAGGTAGAGCTACCATCGGTCAAGTGGTTGGCAGCTGGAAGGCCCTGTGTCTGGCAAAGGACTCTGCACCATGCTACGAAAACAGGAAAACACCAGTCATGGCTATGAGACAATTTCTGCGACCACATCACCCCTAACATCGGTCCACATAACTCTCTAGTCTGCAACCCCCTTGATTATTACGTGTCGGACGCAGTCGAGCGGGAGACCAACAACACTCCTTGTAACAGCAAAGATAAACTAAAGGCAAGAATAATGACTGATTAAACAAGGAGACTGTCCAGAACAGTTGCAGGAGATTCCGAAGTCATTTGGAGGCTGTGGTTGAAGCCAATGGTGATTTTATTGAATAAATTTACTCTTTAGTATTTTAAGATATTTTTATGTAACTTTTGTAAATATATCTGTAAAAATGAGGTGTCAGTGTTATTTTCCTTTTTGCATAACTTAGACGACAGTTTATTCCTCGCACCCTGTATATAT
>NC_068993.1:22421639-22423096 GCF_001194135.2 Octopus bimaculoides
CTCACACTCTCCTCTCTTTCTCTTAAACACACCCAGACATACAAACACAAACAAACATTTGACCATATAAAACCCGCACCAGGAACGACACTATGTTACCAGGTGTGGCCTGTAGTCACCACCACCACTAACACCATCAACACCACAACAACAAACACCACCACAACAACAAACACCAGCATCATAAACATACTCAACGCTACAGCAACAATCACTACCACCACAACAAAAAGGCACCAGCCCCTACTACTCCCGTCACAATCATTGCAGTCATTACCAACATCATAACAAACCACCACACCCATTGAATTTATCATCACTATTACTACCCACCGCCGCCACTACCACCTGTACACTAAACATACTACCACCTTCACTACTACTCCCCAGCCATAAACACTATTAACTACGTTACTGATTTTTGCTGTATACGGATTATTGTTGTTTACAACCCTCTCTTAAATATCGACTCGTTAAATATGGAATTGAAGCGGTGTCTGTGAGCCCTTTCTCTGCTACACACACGGGCAAGTACGCAAACACACACACGCGAGCACGCTTGCATATTCACATGCTCATTTGTGAAACACAAACACATGTCCAGCACGGTAATCTTGCGTAATTATGTCTACGTGTGTGTCCTTAGAGATATATGAAGGGTTTGATATGACATGCAATAGCTGTGATTTGTAGCAGGTTGAACGACTCATTAGGGGCTCTGTCGTTGTCTCGAAATCCATCTGACTCTAGGCCAGTCATTGGCAAAATTCGGCAAGTCAACGAAATATTACTTTGAATTTCTTTTAGTTGTGCATCTCGCTTGATGATGACACTTGTCTCTTTTTCACCAAAGTTGAATGTTAGGTTAACCAACTAAAATTCCCTGGTTCTACAGTTCTATATTTAAGAAATGAGGAATTATGTACATTATTTACATTATTTACATTCGACGGATATTTGTCCTCATCTTGTTTGTTGTAAACACAACGTTTCGGCTGATATATCCTCCAGCCTTCTTCAGGTATCTTGGGGAAATTTCGAAACTTCAAAATTTCGAACCTGGGTTCTCATTCTTAAGGTATTTTTCAATGTTGTTGTTGTTGTTATTATTATTGTTATTATTAACCACTACGCCATATGCCCATGGGCATATGGCGTAGTGGTTAAGAGCGCAGGCTACTAACCTCAAGATTCCGAGTTCGATTCCAAGCAGTGACCTGAATAATAATAATAATAATAATAATAATAATAATAATAATAATAATAATAATAATAATAATAATAATGATAATAATGATAATAATAATAAAATACGAAGAAGAAGAAGAACAAACAACAAAAGCTATAATACAAATGAAATCCAAACTAAAACTAGAACAGCAACGGACCATGATAAAACGATGGCAAGAAAAGCCCCTACATGGTAAATACTGGACTAAACTAAATGCAAAAGAAAT
>NC_068993.1:22423962-22425026 GCF_001194135.2 Octopus bimaculoides
ACATACCCAAGGCGCACAGAGCTGCGCTCGGTAGTGAAGTGAAAGCACGTTATAAAAATAAAACTACTGAACAATAATAATAATAATAATAATAATAATAATAATAAGTATAACAACAACGAAAAATACATTAGGAATGAGAACCCAGGTTCGAAATTTCCCCAAGACACCCGAAGAAGGCTAGAGGGTATATCAGCCGAAACGTTGTGTTGACAACAAACAAGATGAGGACAAATATCCATCGAATGTAAATAATGTAAATAATTACCATCGTAAGCCAGACACTGCAACTACTAAGCCACGCTGACTCAAGCAGGTCTAAAGAACATCCCTGCCGCGCCCTCTTACGGTTAATTGGGATTACTTATACGTAATTGTTTCGAAATCGAATTAACTATTTCAAATTCTGGTTCCTTTCCAACAGAAACACAAATTTACAAATAGGTTGGTACGTATCCTCTTGCTCTGATAATAAGTACGAAGCTGGAAGTGTACCTTGCGTACTGGATTTGCAAAGTTCTCAACAGTGGTCCATAGATATTCGCTTTTTCTTGTATTTGCCTAACCACATTCAGAGGGCAGCTGATTTCTACAACTGTGCAAAAGTATGCATGTATATATGTATATTATTTACATTGGACGGGCATGTGTCCTCATCTTGTTTGTTGTTACCACAACGTTTCAGCTTTCATCAGGTGTCCTGCTAGAATTTTGAACCCAGCCCCATGGGTTCTCATTCCTAAGGTATTTTTTGCTGATGTCATTATTATTATTGAGAACTCGTGATCCTGGGGTTAATAGCCCGCGCTCTTAACCATTACGCTATATGCCCATGGGCAACTATAGAGCGAATTTTAGGGCTTATAAACCTAATATTTTTCTATCTTTCCTTAATACCGGTCCTCTTATTCTATTCATATCTGTTCTATGTCTGCTTAGGAGGTTATTGTGTCCTAGTATATGTGCTGCAGCTCTTAGTTTTCATATTTTTCGGTGGTGTTCTCTGTCTATTATTTTCACTTCATCCCACAGGAGAAAGTGGTCTCCGCTTTTCCATACATGAT
>NC_068993.1:22425036-22426280 GCF_001194135.2 Octopus bimaculoides
TATTTTCACTTCATCCCACAGGAGAAAGTGGTCTCCGCTTTTCCATACATGATCAGCTATACCCGATTTTTCAACATCTCCTCGTGTCACAGATTTACGATGTTCTTATATCCTTATTTTGAGTGGGCGGCATGCTTCGCCTTTGTGTAACCTACCACAACTGAATGGGATGGAGTACACGCAGTCTTTGGTCATATTCTCTTGTATTGGTTGTTTTACTCGAAGGAGATATTTGCGAAGTGTTGTATTACTCTTGTATACCGTCCTGATGTCATATGGACCGCGTATCGTTTGTATCTTTTCTGAGAGGCCTTTCATATAGGGTAGATAGACTGTGATCAGTCTATGGGTTTCATGCTCTCTCCTCTTCCTAATTGGAGTGGATAGTACGTTTTTGGAGTAGTTGTTGCTTAGCTTGATCATTTCTTCGTGGTGTGTATCAAGATTTAGTGAAATGTTTTTATACGACATAAATACATAAATAAATGGAGTTGAACGCAGGTGTTATTCAAATCTTTATACTTCCGACATGTTTCAAAGAAAACATTGGTATTATTCCAGAAGGAATAAAATGATGTAAAACAATGCAATCTTCTCATCAGGGGGAAAAAAGAAACAAAGTGCATGAAAAAAACATTTTAACCGAATGCGATTACTGCATATATGATGAATGGAACACTGGTAAGTCATAAAAGAAATCGTTAATAGATATAACGTCAATGGTAATTTATAGAAAGAGAAGGAAGAGGAAGAAAGAAATTAGCAGAAAACTAAGAATGGAGAAATATTGTAGGATAGGTGAATAGGAATAAAGATTAAAAGCGTGGAAATAGATATATTTTGTGGAATTGAAATGTAAGAAGACAGTTAAAGGTCGAATTTATTGACTAGTAGAAATTACTTATAGAAACTAACGGTATGTTTTTGCCAATGTTTGCAACGATAAACGCGTTCTTTAAACGTGTTTACAAGAGGATTCTCTGAGAACAGGATGAAATACAGTTCATCGTTACAGAGCGAACAAAAAGATTTACCTTTATCCTAAGGAAAGGACCTAGATAGAATAATCCATTCCAAATCAAATTGTTTATGTTCCTTTAGAGACCAAATTAATATACTAAGCACAGTACTGTTGCGTTTATGGATATGTCTTTCTATAAATTACCTTTGACGCTATATCTATTAACGTTTTCTATTTTAAAATAACTTACCAGCGTTCCGTTCATCATATATGCAGTAATCAC
>NC_068993.1:22426962-22429195 GCF_001194135.2 Octopus bimaculoides
GAGAGAGAGAGAGAGAGAGAGAGAGAGAGAGAGAGAGAGGAAGAAAGAGAGAGAGAACAAACGGAGAGAGGAAAAGACGTGGCTGGATTAACGGCTTCACACGCCGAAGTGGCTTCACTGGTGACAAATGAGCCCAAATCTTGACAGGCATACACGTCCGCAGATGTAGACCAAGTTTCTCCCATTCACAGTAATGGCAGTGCATTGAAAGGTGCAGTACTCAACAAAAAGCTTGGGGTTAGTAGAAATTTTAACTTCCTCTCTCTAAGCTCAGCATGGTTAGTTGAAGGTCACTTATTTCGGATATGTTAATGATCGTAATTCGAGCTACATTATAGTAATAATAAGCAGGAAATGCAATTGGTAGTTGAAGCTTTATAAGTGTTTGCATGTCTAACAAGGCTTGAAATAACGATTATGATTATTGTGTTTATTATCATACTATGTGTAGCTGTGTGGTAAGAACCTTGCTCCCCATCCACATGGTTCTGGGTTCAGTCCCATTGCTTGGGACCTTGGGTAAGTGTCTTCTACTATAACATCGGGCTGACCAAAGCTTTGTTAGCGAATTTGGTGGACGAAAACAGAAAGAAGCCCGTCGTATATGTGTGTATCTTTGTGTTTGTCCCCTAACACTGATTGACAACTGGTGTTAGTGTGTTTTCATTCCCGTAACTTAGCGGTTCGGCGAAAGAGAACGAAAGAATATGTACAAAGTTTAAAAAAAAGTTACTGGGAGTCTAGTCTATTCATTTGGTTAAGAGATTCTCCAAGGCGGTACCCAGCATGGCCACAGTCTAATGACTGAAGCAAGTAAAAGATAAAGCTTTGAGCTTTGAGCACATCGGACAAAATGCTTAGTGACATTTCGTCCGTCTTTACGTTCTGAGGTCAAATTTACCTTCCATTTTTTGGTGGTCGGTGAAATAAGCAACAGTGAAATACTGTGGTTGACAAAATTTCATACCTTATGCCTTAGTAGAAACGATTATTACTATAAATGAACATAAGGCGTCCAGCTAGAAGAATCGTTAGCTCGTCGGAAAAATGCTTAGTGATACTTCTGCCAGCTCTATGTGTTGATCACTGGAGTCAATGTAATCGACTTACACCTTCCCTCAAAACTAATAACGCTGTGCTAAAGTTAGAAAGAACCATTGCTCTATATACACATACGTTTCCTATCTAGATTAATTTCGATAAAGAGTAAATATTTTTCACAGCTTTAGTTCATTCCATGATCTGAATGTTTGGTAATGTCTCTTGATTATCTTTGGCACTTGAATAAACGGAAAGCTAAACAGATATAGATTAGTACCTATATAATAATTCAAATCCGGTTAAACAATAGCACTGGGACTTATATCAGTTAACCTAATCTTTATATTTAACTTAAAAATTCACTAACAGCTTAATGGATTCCAAAAACAAAAGAAGAAAAGTCCTTTGTGATTATGAGAATTTGAAGAAACCAAAAGTATGTTCCAACATAGATTACTTCGGTTGCCAGGAAATATTCAAGTACAAGTTGGAGGAATTGATAATCAAAAAACAAAACCAACAGAATATTGCACTCAAACTTTGCTTTTCGTCCATCGAGGTCGATAAAATAAGTACCAGTCAAGAACTGATGTCAATGTAATAGTTTTTTCTCCTTCCTCGAACTCAATGGCGATGTGCCAAACTTTGAAGCCAATACATTACCGTATTTCGTTGTACCCTAGCAGGACATGAGTTCAAATCGTACAGGAATCAACTTTGCATTTCAGTTTTCTTTAGAGGACATTAAAAAAAAAAAAAAAAGAGAGAACAGGTCATATACTCTTTTCAAACGAATCAGCTATTTCTATCATCTTCAATAATTAGCTCTATATATATTTCGGTACACGATAATGTAAGTTGGTGTAGCTGATACAGATGAAGAACTATAGAATTCAGTTTTTTTTTTTTATCTAGTCTCTCAATTCAGTGTCGAAATTACTTTAAAGAAATGAGTCGTGATATCAATGGGATAAAACTATCTCTGGCGAGCAGAAATTGAGATCTAACTTTCATTCTTGTTTGCAGCCATTTTATTTCATTTATGCCTCTAACAAATTTGAGATAAGCACAAAGTGTGTGTGTTTGTGGGTGGGGTTGGGTGTTAAACGCACACACACACACACACACACACACACACACACACATATATATACATATATATATATATATATATATATATATATATACACAC
>NC_068993.1:22430158-22434814 GCF_001194135.2 Octopus bimaculoides
TATATATATATATATATATATATATATGTATATGTATATGTATGTATGCATTCGTGTGTCTGTGTTTGTTCCCCCTATCACTTGACAGCTGATGTTGGTGTGTTTACGTCTCCGTAACCTAGCGGTTCAGCAAAAGAGACCGATTGATTAAGTACTAAGCTTACAAAGAATGTCATGGCCTCGATTTTTTTGACTAAAGGCAGTGCTCCAGCATGGCTGCAGTCAAATGACTGAGACACGTAAAAGAAAATAAAAGAAAATGATGATCCACGTTCTATCCCACGGCAGGACATTTTGAAGATGGTTTTTCTCGCAGTTTTGGGTAGTCTTATATTGTTATGGGCTAACTCAGTGGTTCGCAGCCATTTGTTTTTACTTATGGGTGGTCCCTCATAACCATGTGATATTTAAGAAATTCTACTATATATTTATATAAGTTAAATATTGTTAGAATTTGCGAAACAGATTGTTAAAATATTTTGTCTTGCAAAAGTGACAACAAAGTCTTATAAGGACGCTCAAGGGTCATATGGACCCCAATTAAGAACCACTTGCTAAATAGTGTGTATGTGCGAGTATACACAAACACACATATATACACTTATATACCTGTATCACTGGTTGGGCCAATCTAGAGTCTTTTTTATATTCTCTGTGATACATTTTATTTCAAGTTTGCAGATGCAAAATAGTAATTTTCGTATTTAAACTTCGTCTTCTGTTCTGCATTTTGTTTCTGTTTATTTTGTTACACTTTGCTTCTTAAATACGATGTTTCTTAATCTTTTCTCTTTGTAGAATGGCCTGACACGATATCAGCAATATTTCATATGACCCACAAGTCGAAACGATTATCTATGCCACACGCATACACACAGAGAAAAATTTCCTTTAAAAGTGTTCATGACGTTTAAAAAGAAGAAGCAAATTGCTAACGATAGGGATAATTCAAATTTTGTGACTCCAAGTTTCACGCCTTCGGTTATCAAAGAAAATTTAAGAAACAAAACAAGCAACCTTTTCCGGTTCCAACCTTGCAACATCAGCTGTAAACCTAGGTGTTGTAACCCGTAACATGGAGGAGAGCAAAATCAAGAAACACAGGGTCCTGGCTGGCCACTATCAGTTTGTGTCGGTCACCATCGAGATGTCAGGTGATCTAGGACCCCCGTTCTGCAGATTTCCTCCGCAAAATAGGAATAATGAGCCCCACGAGGTAGAGAGTGGCTGCTACAGCGAGTGTCGCTGGCCATTCTTAGCGGGAACGCTATCGCGGTCAATATCACGGGGCGCGAGTGAGCACACCATTTGCTCATCGCCCACTCCCCCTCCATCTTCTGCCGCTTTAGCACCCCTCAACCTTTTGTTCCCTTTCATTCTTTTCCTTTCTTATCTTCTTTTTCTTCTTGTTACTTTGTATGTAAATGTTCTAATAAAGTTTAAAAAACAATTAGAAAACTATTCTTGAAAAGAAAACGAGAAGGGAACTTTTGATTACATACCCGTGTAAAAGTAACATTTAAAAAATGTTATAATATATTTGATTCCGTGTATATAGAAACGCAAGTATTATTATTACTCTAAAACGAAATCTATTTGAATTAGAAAAAAAAAGACAAAAAAAAAAGACATTATTTAGTAATTGTTTGCACTGATCGAAGCATTTACTATGTAATTTCAGCTAGACAGATTCGCCATAGAAATATTCTCAAAAAAGTGTCTGACAATTTTGTTTTCAATTTTATATTTGTTTTTAATTTACAAATTTCTTTTTATTTATTTATTTATATATATCGTTATTTTTTCACGACACGTGGTTTTATGAAGTAAAAGCCAATTTGGAACGCATTCAGAAAACTAACGACACATTTCCTCATTACGTATTCAACTAACTCTCAGTTTAAATCAATGCTGTTGCTTTTCTTTCTTTGATTCTACACTATATAAGCATCAATGATGATTTTTTTTAATGTTTTAGATACGTTTAGTCGATATCATATAATTGAATCATTATATTCTATTTATTTTCTATTTATTTTCGTTTTAATTAGTTTAATGTTTAGTTGTTTTTTTTCTACCCAATCAATTCGTTCTTTTTATATACAACCAACCAATTATTTACATATATTCATTCGATTTTATAATGCATATGCATCTAATAAATTGTCGTCATTTTTGTTCTCGTTCCCTGATATTTTTAACGGTTTTCTGTCTCATTGCAAAGATTTTGTTTAAGAACCGAAATATAAAATTTAAAATTCCGTATTAATAATCAAATCTTGACATTCTATTTTCAATACGAAATACTCTCCTTCCCTTGTTTACCTACAGTGAATTGACTGATTTTCAGTGTTGATAAAGACACACACACACACACACACACACACATACCTAGATAAGTATCTATCAATCTATCTATCACTACATACATACTTCGACATTTATAAGAATATAGTTAGTTATATTTATGTATATACCTTGTAGAATGCTATGACAATTTGGTCAACAGTTAATTGATGCATAATATCTTCATAAAGTCGAAATGCACATGCTGAGATCTAGTAGAATGTAACACCTACTCCGCAAAGCGTCATTATAAAGCAAAGAGCAATGGTTAGAGGATATAGCAAAGGACGTGTTTAAAGAAGACACCTGGAGAGGAATGTTCCTGTGATGCAAGACAATTCATTGCACAGCATCTCACCTATGATCTATAAGTGCGACAAACAATCGAAACATTAGTAGGGGTTTTGCATGAAGAATGTCATGAATTTCATTTTTCGCCTTTGATCTATTTATATATATAAACACACACACACACACACACACACACATATATATATGCATCTATTCAAGTACGTGTCTATGCGTATGCGTTCGCGAATATATATAATATAAATCCCGTTCTATCTCTGTGTGTTCGTGTGTAAAAGATTATAACAGCCGTATTTTTCAACTGGGAACATACATTACCTATGTTCCAGGGATGGTTTTAGACTCTTAGAAATTTTCACATAATGAGTAACGCCCCTCACCCCGGGGGGCATTACAAACGCGTTTCTGGATTACGGGGAGATGGGGAGGTAACTCTATGCGAAATTAATTGTCTTCCTTACATTCACTGGTCATAAAAAAATAAAATTACTTTTTATATTAGACTCACGTCTTTGAAATTGTTTTAAAATATTTACTTCCGGTTTTCTAGCGTCAGTGATGTCTATATCTCTCTATCTATCCCTCTGTATTCATCTCTCTCTCTATTTCTTTCTCTCTATATCTCTCTATCTATATCTCTGTATTCATCTCTAACTCTGTATTCATCTCTATCTCTATATCTATCAATCTCTCTGTATCTATGTGTCTATATCTTATCTATCTATCTTATTTGTCTAACTAGCTAGCTCACTCTCTCTCTCTCTCTCTCTCTCTCTCTCTCTCTCTCTCTCTCTCC
This sequence comes from Octopus bimaculoides, assembly GCF_001194135.2. Taxonomy (NCBI): domain Eukaryota; kingdom Metazoa; phylum Mollusca; class Cephalopoda; order Octopoda; family Octopodidae; genus Octopus; species Octopus bimaculoides. Next base: position 22,433,610 of record NC_068993.1, read on the forward strand.
CACTCTCTATATCTCACTCCCTCTCAATTGTTTTCACTTTCATATTTCAGACGCCATTGTTTTCACTTTAATTACAATCGCTATTGTGTTCACTATTTGCAAACAACAACGACAAATTACTGACAAGAAAGAAGTTCACAATTACTGATGAAAGTAATTTCATGCATAATTTACTGACTGAAGTAACTTCATAAATTTCACTTCAATCCGTACGCTTCATTAAATTTGCCTACAAATTTCTTATTCATTTTTGCAACGTTTTGTATTTTTTGTTGTTGACGGAATTACTGATAAAAGTAAGTTCATAATTTACTGACAGAAGTAACTTCAAAAATTTCACTTAAATCCGTACACTTAGTTAATTTCCATAAAAATATCTTATTTACTTTTGCAACGGTCTTGTGTTTTTCAGTTCTTAACGTTTTTTTTTTAGCTCCTTCGATACTGGCTCTTCGGTTCAGTGACAAATTTCGCTTCGACCTGCACAATTCTTTATTTTCCGTAAAAATTTTCTTATTTACTTTCTGCCCGTCAAATTAAGAAATAGAATTTCCGTTACACAGTTATTTTCATTGTACACATCCGTGTATTTCTATATACCTATACAACCATGCCTAGATGGAAAGTGTTAAATTTGTCCACAATGTCAAGGTCAGACAAAAGAATGTCACTGTCCAGAGAAAGAGAGACAGCTGCAGAAAGGGAAGCATACCAAGAAACGAACAGACTGTGTACTATAAAAGTCAGAGCACCTCAAAGTTCTGAGCAGAAGTATGCACAAGTGACAAGGAATATGATCTCCACTGTAGAACGAAGAGCAGTTGCAAATAGATCAGGGCAGCAAATTCTATGAAACAGCTTTAAATTATGATCCAGCAGTTCATTATGCAGATGATACTAGAGTTTTTATTGGTGCAATAACAACTGAATGCATACATTGTAAAACAAGGAAGTGGTCTCGAGAGACACTTGCGCTGTGCTACAGTAGTGGAAAGGTTAAACTCCCAACAATCCCCGAACCTCCAGAGCCTTTGAAGAAACTGTTGTCACCAACTGACCAAGATTCCAAGCAGGCATGGGCTGGAGAGTTATTAATGTCCAAAGGTGGTATCTCAGCTACCAGCAGTTGAGACCTGCGTAATCTAGACGGCGTTTGAAAATTTTAAAACGCCGGATACATCTGGTAGTAAATATATATATATATA
>NC_068993.1:22435118-22435514 GCF_001194135.2 Octopus bimaculoides
ATATATATACTATATATCTGAATCTCTCTCTCTCTCTCTCTCTCTATCTATCTATCTATTTATCTCTCTCTCTATGTGTGTGTGTGTGTGCGTGCGTGTGCGTGTATATATATATAATATATATAGTATATATATATGAATATTATATATATACTATAAATATATTATATGCACATATATATATATAAACTATATATATTATATATAGATATATTATGTATACATATATATAGGCGCAGGTGTGGCTGTGGGGTATGTAGCTTGCTTACCAACCTCCTGGTTCCGTGGAAACTTGGGCAAGTGTCTTCTACTATAGTTTCGGGTCGACCAACGCCTTGTAAGTGGATTTGGCAGTCGGAAACTGAAAGAAACCTGTCGTATATGTATATATATGTA
>NC_068993.1:22435524-22437535 GCF_001194135.2 Octopus bimaculoides
TGTGTGTGTGTGTGTGTGTGTGTGTGTGTGAGTGTGTGTGTGCGCGTGTGTATGTGTGTGTGTGTGTATAAGTTTGTGTCTGTGTTTCTTCCCCCAACATCACTTGACAACCGATGGTGATGTGTTTACTCTCCGCAACTTTTGTCGAGCAAATCGACCCCAGCACTTATTGTTTATAATCTGTACCCCTTGTTTGGTTACTAAATGAACTACACAAAACGCGTTTTTGAATTACTTATCTTTATTTTATATACATGCATGACTTGAAAAGTTTCTTTTAACATTTCATTTAACGTCTATATTCCATACTGGCATGCACTGGAGAGTCATCAATGTAGAAATTTGATATCTCAGCTACTAACAGTTGAGACCTGCGTAATCTAGACAGTGGTTTTATATTTTATCATTCACTGTAACCCGAGCAACGCCGGGTATTTCTCCCCCCACCCAAAAAAAATATACATACGTATAATAATAATAATAATAATAATAATAATAATAATAATAATAATAATAAATCTATGTATATTATATACATATTTAATCTAGACGACGTTTTTAAATTTCATTATTGTCTTTAACCTGGGCAACGCCGGGTATTTCTGCTAGTTTAAATATATATGTATAAACGTACAAGTATAAGCATGTATATATACATATACATATATGTATACATACAAACACACACATATACCTATATATATACACACACATATATATATATATATATATACATATATATATATATATATATATATATATCTGTCTGTGTATACATGCATATACACATACATATACTTATACACACACACATAATTTTATATATATATATATATATATAAAGAGAGAGAGAGAGAGAGAGAGAGAGAGAGAGAGAGAGAGAGAGAGAGAGAGAGAGAGAGAGAGAGAGAGAGAGAGAGAGAGAGAGAGAGAGAGAGAGAGCGAAAGAGAGAGAGAGGTAGATAGCTAGGTAGATATGGATAGATATGCATATATACAGGGCTTCCAAGCAGTTTTCCTCTACCAAATTCACTCCTGATGTTTGGGTTATTGTACAGGATGCATGGTCTAGGTCACAAGCTTTGAGACTTTTTCAAGAGAGACTTTTAATAATTCCAAAGAAATGCAAAATTTTAATTTCCTTCAAATTAGGTTCCTCTCACTTCAGTGTACGTATTTTAGCGCTCAAGCTACTTTGTAAAAGACCCTTGAAAGTCCTCCAAAATGAAGGTGTCCGGGACCCTTGTCACACCCTCCTTCATATTCTCTTTCGGTTTGGGCAACAACCAAAAGTCACAGGGAGCAAGTCCTGGACCGTAGGGAAGGTGACCGGTCGTTTTGATGCCCATCCTTGACAAGCAATTGGTTGCCTGTCCTCTTGTGCCAGCGATAAACAGCTGCTCGGCTAAAACAAACTAATCCATAAGCGGTCTGGAGCATTTCATAAGATTTTGTAGCGTTTTTGCCAATTTAAGACAAAGATTATTGCACAGCGAACTTAGAAATTGTTTTCACGTCCCCATTGCATTTAACAAACTTCTAGTCAGTTGTGACAAGCAGTGTTTGGTAGGTTGTGTTGAAAGTGTTGATATAACCGTCCCCTTCAATCCGAAATAACAAAAATTAGCAGGTCAGCTTAATCAGATGTTTGTAATGATATACTAAACTAACAATAATTAGTGACAATTATATCTGCCTTTCCTAAAATGAGTCTCAGCATTTCTGGAATGCACTTCGTATTTGCCCAGTGTGACTAAATCCGAAACCACGTGGTTCGAACGAGAGTTACTTAACCACGTGAAGGAACACAAAAGGTAAGTGAAAAACGAAAACGAACAATACTGTGTACTAATCTGCAAATGTGCACTTCATAGTTACAAATTAGACACCACATAACAAGTGATAGACACAATCTGATTATTTTGTTTTTTAAGGAATGTAGACATGTTCATGTATGTAACTACACACACACACACACACACACACACACACACACACACACACACACACA
>NC_068993.1:22437914-22439682 GCF_001194135.2 Octopus bimaculoides
TTCTTCTTCTTCTTCTTCTTCTTCTTCTTCTTCTTCTTCTTCTTCTTCTTCTTCTTCTTCTTCTTCTTCTTCTCCTCCTCCTCCTCCGCATCGTCAATACTATTATCATTTCTTTACCTTTATACTCAATCTCATCTTCATTACGAAAACACCACTGTCACTACCATCATCATCACCAAAATCATCGGAGTTTAACCTTCATCATCATCATCATCATCATCATCATCATCGTCATTATCGTCAACGTCTACAAAGACCAGTCTATCTATCTATCTATCTTCCTATCTATCTATCTATCTATCTATGTATCTATCTATCTACCGCTTTCTCTCTCTCTCTCTCTCTCTCTCTCTCTCTCTCTCTGTATATATATATATATATATATATATATAAACATTTTTGTACTGGTCAATTTATCACAGGTGTCATTAGCCGAAAACCACTCCAGGTATTTACTTACCTGGACATGCTTCAGGCTAATGACAATTGCTTACAACTGTTAGAGATTTTCAGTAACTTCAATTATGTTTTTTTTTCTTTTTTTATAAATCTATTTTTGCTAGGTCTCTTCAAATGGAACGACTTATAACTAACGCTCTAACTTTTCGCTTACTTTAAACATCTGAATTCCGATCTAAAAAAAAATTTCATCATCAAAGCATCATCTCTCACTCTCTCTCTCTCTCTCTCTCTCTCTCTCTCTCTCTCTCTCTCTCTCTCTCTCTCTCTCTCTCTCTCTCTCTCTCTCTCTCTCTCTCTCTCTGTCTCTCTGTCTCTCTGTCTCTCTCTCTCTACGTACGTATGTATGTATGTATGTATGTATGTATGTATATTTGTATGTATGTATGTATCTGTCTATTTGTCTGTCTCTTTCTCTCTCTGTGTTGTAAACAATTGATGATATAGGGATAATATGAAAGAGGATAAATAGGACAGGAACATAGAGAGTAGACTCGGACCTACTGGGAGTATATCAACCACTGTATAATGCACAAGAAAAGCAGGAGGGTGTGTATACCTCGTAAAACACATTGTATGCTAACATCGAATCCCCTTATTGTCTGCTAATAACTACCTATTCCAGAGATTACTTTGATTCTAAAGGTTTCTGTTGATGAAAGAAATACTTCTGAATTTTAGAACTTACTCTTGATACAATTTCTTTTGATTTTGAAAATTTTCTTGTTCCTGCAAGTTTTTTTTTTATCCTAATTCAATGAGCTCCCAATTTCTAGAACTTACCATTAAAGACCAGAATTAGTCTTGGTCAAGAAGTTTCTCTTTAATCTAGAAATTTCTTTTCATTGTTTGGTGTAAACTTATGAAATTGTGTTTGCTCATCGGAGAAATATTTTTGCCATATATGGCTGTAAGGATTGAGGAGTGTTCGGGGTAATTGTAGGGGTTATTTAGCCGGTGGTTGACTGGACAGTCAACGGCTTAACAAAACAGATCGGACAATGAATAGTTAGGTAGATATGTTGATTCAAGTCTAGAATCGAACAATAAATCTATCAAAGCGGAACAGTGTGGTCAGCTAAAGACTACAATGCACAACAGTACACTGTATACCACTATACACATACAGAATATATATATATATATATACATCTATATGTACATGTGTATATATATCTGACAATATTTATGTATATATGTTTTTATTGACATGTATTTATATTTCTATATATATATGTGTATGTGTGTGTGTGCGTGTGCGTGCATGCGGCGTGATGTCCGGCATTAAAACTATATGCATATATATATA
>NC_068993.1:22440109-22445618 GCF_001194135.2 Octopus bimaculoides
TGTGTGTGTGTGTGTGTGTGTGTGTGTGTGTGTGTGTATCAATATACACACAATTGAATATATCCACCCAAACTGACAGAATCTCTCAATACACCGAAGCTGAAATGCTAATCTCTGCACCTGAAAGCATATTATATACCTGATGAGCCTTCTTTGCACTGTGCGTTGCATCTAGTGTTATTAAATCGTTCCACGCCCATTAAAGAGCAATTCTTCATGAAGACGAAACGATTTTTGTGACAATAAATTGCTTTTTAGTACATTCCGTCTTCTCTATTAATCTTATGTATATAATAATGATAATAATAATAATAATAATAATAATAATAATAATAGTCGATTAAGTAAACAGAAGATGGAATTAGTATAACTCTTTATTTTGTACAATGATTGTTTCGACCCATCCTGCGCCATTTGAAGCAGAATGGAGACATAGTTGCAACATCTTTCGCTACACAAAATTTCAACATTTTTCGCTCAACATAATTCCAGTATTTTCCTCCAAATAAAATTGTCATGTAATTGAGACAACTGAAATTTCAATTATGAAGTGTGAATAACTACACTTCATTTGATGAAGAATATATACGTAATATAAACGGGATGTCAGATAAATTTGTTCGTTCTTTTTCCTCCATTCAGTTTAATTTATAATTTTCATCAACAATTTTACTAATAATATATTTTCGTTCTTTGTTCACAACTTCATGCCAACGTTCCACTAGCTTGTCAATGCTTTGTCGGTAGAATTCTCCGAGTGTTGAAGAATCCCTCGCGCCACATTTTCAACTCCATATCGTTGTTGAAAGAAACGTCTCGCAGGCTGTTGGAGAGCGAAGGAAAAATACAAAGGGTGTGGTAGAACTTCCCAACCGAGCATTAGAACTGCATTTTTAATCAAAGTATTTTAAATCAAAGTAGTGACGCTGTGTCACCCATTGCGTCGTTTCAGTTGGATTGCCCCGTTGATCTGGTGCATTTGCTGAAGGTAATGCGCCTCATTGACCATGCGATTGTTTCCGAAAATTCCGGAGTAGATTAACTCTTCAATCTCACCAACCAATGATCATTGTTTTGCACAGCTGCAGCTCTGTCATATCTGGAGGTGTTACTTGCTTTTCGGGACTCATCTATTTTCCCTCAACTTCATATTGACGAAAATACACCATTTTTCATCGCCAGTGACGACACGGCAAAGAAATTTCAGTTTGTGTCCATGAGTAGCATGGTGTTGAGCGAATAAGTTCACGACAATAGAGTAGCGCTGGAGTTTTCCTCTTTGGTTCAGAGCATGTGACACATATGTACCAAGTATTTTAATCTTACACGTCGAATGAATGTGACGAGCAAAGGCAATATGAGAACAACTTATTTGTTGGGCCAATTCGCAAGTGAACTGGTGCGGATGCTAATGAGTGATCTGGTTCAATCGATTCTCATTGAACTGAAAAAAGTCAGCCGGAACACAGAGAGTGCGTGAGATGGAAATTCCCTTTTTGAAGCGTGGAAACCATTTCTGTGCAGCTCTTCCCGTAATAGCACTTTCTCCGTAATACAGCACAAACGTCTCGTGCAGCTTTGGCTGCTTTTGAAACAAGATTGAAAGCAAAGACAAGGCAGGTATAAAAAAGTACTCATTTTTTTGGTGTTCGGTAGACTGTCGTCATATGTTTGACAAAAGGTAAACATTTAACACCCATCTAGCTTATATTAACCATCTAGACTTCAAAACGAATAGTGGTTTTGCAAAAATGAAAACTACCTAAAAGTGTCTAAAATCGACTGGAAATCACGAAAAAAGTTGTTGAGACAGAGTAGAGACACAAAAAACATAAAGCACTACAAACTTTTGTAAATGTATATTGACTGTGGAAATCATGATAGTTCAAATAACACTCAAAAGAAAGGATCGAATTTATTTCACCCAATATAGAGAAACATTATCAGAATGCATTTCGTTTTGATTTTACGACCGAAATGCGAACAAAATATTTTTCTTTTCAATAAAAAGCTCCACGAATAGAGATTAAAAAAATGTTTGGGAACTGCTTTACAATGACAAGCCTCTGCCATTCACAGGGAGAAAACCTGCTTACACCAACATTAAAGCAGCGCCCTCTTCGTATCCAAAGTTATCGCTTATCTCCCGGGCGCTACAGAAAACCGGATATAAGTGCAAACTTTACGGATCATCGTAATTCGGAAAGGATTAGTAAATATCGGAATCAGTTGAGAAGGTTCGTGCGAAGACATAACACGGCTCCAAGATTCACACGTGAGGTGATGCACATGCACAAGCACACACACACACACGCGCGCGCGCATAAACAGACACACAAGCATACATAACACACAAACAGGTGGTAAGTGGTAGGATCTGTATGTGTAATAATGTTAACAGTCTGTGGTATGTTTTATTCAATGGATTTGTCAATATTTGCGACACTGTCGCGGTTTTTTCCTTACTCCACATGCCAGCTAAACGACTGCTGTCACATCTTTCTCTTCATTCTCCTGTATAGGCCTTCTTTTACCTTATTATTTTCTTTTCGTTATTTTTAATCGTCTCAGCCTAGCAACAGTTGTAACATAGCAATAAATAAGCGAATGTTTCTTCGTAAAAATATATCAACACGAACGTTACACACACACACACACACATATATACATATATACCACATTTCTAGGCTCGCACGTGTATACATATGCATGGGTTTGTATTGTAAGAGAATTTTGGCTGAAACAGAAACATAACTAAATTTTGTGTGTTTGTGTATGCGCCCACACACAGTTTCACACAGCTATATCTTTGTGTAAATGAGAGAGAGCATATTTCTGTGGTGTGTGTGTGTGTGTGTGTGTAGGCGCATATTTACTCAAGTATATATGATTAATAAAAACAGTTTACTTTGTGTGTGAGTGCTTATGCACGAATGATCCTTAGGTCTGTAAATCTTGTCTCTTCTCTCCATTCCTCCGTCTCTTCCTTCACTTACTACTACTACTACTACTACTACTACTACTACTACTACTACTACTACTACTACTACCACTACTACTACTACTACCACCACCACCACCACCACCATCACCACTACTACTACTACTACTACTACTACTACTACTACTACTACTACTACTACTACTACTACTACTACAGCTGCTGCTGCAATCCATGCATCTATCTATCTACCTATCTATCTAACTATCTATCTATCTATCTATCTATCTATCTATCTATCTATCTATCTATCAATCTATCTATCTATCTATCTATTTTCCGTCTATTCCTCTATACAAATGCATTTTTTTATTCCATATGGTTCGTTGTATTCTTTTATTGTAAATCTTCCTAGTATGTTTCTATTTTTAAGTATAACCTTGGTTACTCGATCTGAGAAATAGTAGCAAAATCTCAGTCAGATCATATCCTTGTGTGCTATGAAGAAAAGCAGGATGTTCTTCTCTTCTAGACGCACATGCACACACAAACACACACACGTTACATTTTGATTGGGAAAAAATGCGTCAAATACGATACTCTAGCAAACTGCATTCACCAACGCTATTTCATATCACAAATTTAATGAAATCTGATTAACAGCAGAATATTCTTTTCTACTCTAGTCACAAGGCCCGAAATTTTTTGGGAGAGGACCAGTGGATTAGATCGACTGGTACTTGATTCATCGACCCTGAAAGGATGAAAGGAAAAGTCGACCTCAGCGGAATTTGAACTCAGAACGTAAAGACAGACGAAATACCGCTAAGCATTTCGCCCGGCGTGCTGATGTTTCTGCCAGTTCACCGCTTTGATTAACAGCACAATATTATAGAATTGATTGAGCGGTGAGCTGGCACAAGCGCTGGAACGCTGGGGAAAATGCTTAGTGGCATTACATCCGTCTCCACGTTCTGAGTTCAAATTTCGCCTAGGTCAACTTCACCTATTTATCCTTTTGGAGTCCATAAAACAAGCACCAGCCAAGCACTGGTTCGATGTAATCGATTAACTCCCTTCCCCGAACTTGCTCACATTGTGCCAAAATTTGTAACCAATATTATAGAAGTGTAACGTGCAACTAAAATTATTCGCTATATAATTAATCAAATAAATAATATAAACGAATAAATAAAAGTAAAATAAATAATATAAATGAATAAAAGCAACATAAATAATATAATTAAACAAATGAATGAAACCTTACCTGAAACAATTTACTCGATAAGTCTATAATACATTAAAAGTCAGATTGAATCTTGCTTGCTTGCAATGTTACTCAGTCAAACTGGCGCATAATGGGAAAATACTATAAATTAAGTTTCCCCTGAAATGTAACTACGAACGGAATGAAAGAAATTTCGGGTAAATCAGATATTAAGAGTTTTCGGGGTATAAATACCTAAAATGATGAACAATGGGAAAAGTTTCCGAAATTAACTTAATCGTGAAAGGGAGGTAACTCTTACCGTTCGATTAGACAGTGACTTAACAACAAAAAAATACGACTTGTTTTTTACAGTAAATGTTTCTATTTACGCTTTTGTTAAACAGTATTTCAATCATTTAGAAATATCTTCAAAAATGTTAAGTTGTTCGTACAATAAGTATTTATAATTAATTTTTCTTTAAGCAGAAAATATTTTTATGTTTTTTTTTTTTTTTTATATTTTCAAGTGAATACCATTATAAACATTTTTTGGCATAAATAATTCGTAAAAGACTCGATCATAACTTTGGTGCGAAATAAATTTTTTCCATAGGTTGTTTTCGAGTTCATTCAACGTATCTCACTTCCAAAGAATTGGCTGCTATTTCTAGCACACGCTGCTACCACGCTACTGCTATTTGATATGAAAGACCTGAAATACTTGTTACGTGGTAGTAGGGCGTGCAAGAAATAGCCGAATGCGTATGGCTGGCAAGATGAACAATGCGTTCGCTAATTGTTTTATGTAGACTTAAGTGTAGATACCTTTTTAGTCCCAACACCTCACCTTTCAAGCAGTAGAGCATACAAAATGTGACACCTAGAAGGAAAGAGGTGTGTTACGGATTACTTTTGGTACTCATTACAATTGAGTAGTCTAAACATTTAATAATGAAGTACTTAGTCAAGGACACAACGCCACTTGGCTAAGGAATTGAACCCACGACCTCATATGATTATGAACCGACTGCCCTAACAATTAGGCCACGCGCCTTTACTTAGTAGTGCATTGATATAGCTAAATCCACTTTCAATCACAGATGAGCATGACAGTAGAAATGTATCAACGACTGTCCTACAATTTGGGTATTTGGTTGTAGTGTTTTCTTTGTTTTAGAAATCTTTGAATAATTTTGTCAAGTTCAAAATTCAGTCAATGCCGCATGACGTTAAAATTGAACTTAAGACCTTCGTTTATTTTTTTGCATACCTATACATATATATATATACATACACACACACACACACACACATGCTTATCAGAAAGTATTGCATTAAATACATTAATAATGCGCATA
>NC_068993.1:22445802-22450677 GCF_001194135.2 Octopus bimaculoides
TATGTGTGTGTGTGTGTGTATGTATATATATATGTATAGGTATACATATATATATATATGTATGTATGTATATATATATGTATATATATGTATATATATATATATATTATATATTATATATATATATATATATATGTATATACAGAGAGAGAGAGATACTGAGGGTTAGATGTAAATGTGTATGAACGGGGGGAGGGGTGTATGTATGCATGTGTGTGCAAAAGCAACATGGGCAAAAATGTACATCTACAGCTCGCATAGATTGCCAACGCTCTTAACAAAGTTTCCTTACGAACTAAAGATACGGTAGTACTTTATTCAGTTATCAATGAAACATGTTTGCCTCTCGTATAGCTTGATATATCATATAAACATATATATATCAATTTAGAAAATGAAATGGACATAAATTCAATGTGGTATGATAGATAATTCAGTCGTTAGGCGGTGCTTATAGATTTATAAGGCGTATAAAATATTTTATATTAAACATCGTAGTTGTGATTTTTAAGGCGTGCATCCCTCTCATATACATTACTTTAATTGTTAGTATTATTCATTGGCTGAATCGTTGGAGCAGCAGGAAAAGTATTTTGTTTCAGTTCTGTTCATTTTGAGTCCGAATCCCGACTGTCATCCCTACAGGGATGATAAAATAAGATAGGGTGCCAGTCAAGCCGGGATCAATGTAATTGACTAAACCTCTTCTCCAAATATCCAGGTCTTGGATCTGTGTTGTGAGTAATTATTAATGTTCCTGCTATGTAGCTTTATCGCTCAACACTTCTCTCTGGAGACAAGGACAGTGAGCGTTCCCCTGTGACCCTTCCCATGACACTCAGGGAGAGTGTGTGAGAGAGATGTGTGTGTGTGTGTGTGTGTGTGTGCGTGTGCGTGTGTGTGCGTGTGCGTGTGCGTGTGTGTGTGTGTGTGTGCATGTGCGCGCGCGTGTGTATGTACATGCTCACATACATAGTTGCGTGTGTAAATGTATGCATGTAAGGTGATGAGAATAAATATTTTGCAACGAAAAGAGCGAGAAAATATTTCTTTTCCAGTGTTTAAGCAAAGGAGTCACTGAAATTGATTAAATTATCGTTTTAAATGTAATTCGACATAAAAACTAAAACAAGGTGTGTTTACGTGTGCCTGTGCATGCATTGTATACCATTTGCTCCAACAAAAAACTATATGAAGATCGGTGCGAGCTTCAGTAGTCGAGCAACATATTTTGTAAGTGTAGCACAAGACATAGTGCAGCAGCTGTCATTGTTACTAACGTAACCCAGAGCCATGCACACACAAAAGCCCACCGGCCAGCATAATTAATTGCTCCAGGATGGCCACCATTATCGCCAAACTAGATATCACTCCAATTCTACTATTACTGTTACAGCTCAACAGGAAATTCAAACGTGAGAGACTTTTCTGTATGCTATCAGTCATAGTGCATAGCACTTGCTGAAAACATATCAATCTGCAGGGATTAGGGATGCAGACGTACACATCAAAGTGTGTTGTGTTTTGTAGTGACAGGAAAGAAAGAAGTCATGGTAGAGACACCGTGTTCATCTATGAAGATATCATACTCTTAAACCTGTTGTCACGTTCAACCTGAGTCTGTGACACATTAATAGTACATTTGAAGTAGTTCAATGTGATAATATATACATTATGTCATCCACCTGAGGAAGATATTATGTACATATTGTATGATAAATCTGAGGAAGACTTAAAAGAATAAAAGAAGTACTAATGAAAGTAGATTAACTCATCCATGTATTCTTTGGGACTTCAACTTTCCCAACATCAGATAATCCGAAAGCAACATTTGAGGAATTTCACGCAAAGAAGTGAATTATGCAGAATCACTTCTTAATCTCATAAAAACAATGTTTTTAGAAATAATAATAGTGTTGCCGACCAGAAACATCTTAGATAACTGCTTCACCAAATGCGTGGAATTTTTCCACAATGTGAAAGTTTTGCCAACGATTTTCTCAGATCACAACATAATAGAACTAACAAAGTATGGTCTGAAGCTGATCAAAGATGAATACTTCACAAGAAATACCCTAACCCTATCCAGTCTGCATTTCTACAAAGCTGACTGAAAATCGGTTCAAAACGAAATCCTAAAACAAAATTAGCCCAAAATTCTCTATTCAAGACAATGACATGAAACTCAAAGAATTTTTGTCAATAGTGTAAGCCAAATGCAAAATCATTTTTCGTCCTAATGAGACGAAAATCAAAGATTTCAAATTCTGTAAAAAGCAAAAAGGCACTTTTAAAGATCGAAAATAAACTCAAAATGTCCCATGCAAAAGAAAGAGAAGAAAAACACAACTGAAAATATAAAAATTAACCTTAAGGCATTCTACAAATTTGCGCAATACAGAAGTGTGTTCACTTCCTAACAGGAAGATATGGAAATAATGAGTCTTATGAGTTGATCAACACCGCAGATCCACACAGAAAAAAGGCAGCTATTGATTGCTATAAAAGAAGAAGATAAGATAGCGCCCACTGGTGAGAGGAACTTAAACTCGGCGACGGGTTCTCGTGATTTTCCAATTATTCTTCTAAAATCTTGCAAATAAGCTCTTGCAAAACCGCAGAGGATAATTTTCCAGAGCTACTTTGCATGTGACGAACTTTCCAGAATGTTAAAACGAAGGTATAATATAACGTTCAAAGAAGGTATAGTATACTTTATTTCATAAAGGAGAGAAAGCACACGAGATCTTAAAAATTGCAGCCCCATCTCTATGATTTCATAAGCTAGCAAAGTCATGGAACGCATTGTCAGCATTAAAATAATCACATTCCAACAAAAAAATTACTTGCGTACTGTCACGTAGTATAGCTTCCATCTAGAAGCTACCTTTCACAACTAACCCACCATCCCATACATACATACATACATACATACATACATACATACATACATACATACATACCTATGTACATACCTATGTACATACATACATACATACATACGTGGGCCACCATCTTGAAATTAAACACAAAGAGTGAGTGAATTATCACCGATAGAATACAATGTCGCAAAGGCATATTCCAAGGAGACACCCTCTCTGTGATGTTATTTATACTTTCTCTAAAGCCCTCGTCATTCATGTTAAAGAAGTCTGAAGGATATCTCACTGGTTCACAAGGAAACAGAATTACCAAAATTACACACTGTTTCTTTGTGAATGACTTAAAACTTTATGCAAAAAATATGCATGAGATGAAAAAGAGCCTTGACCTAGTTGCAACATTCTCAAAGGATGTAGGGTTGGAGCTTGGTCAGGATAAATGTTATATGGTTGTGAAAAGGGGGAAAACTATAAACCAGACTAGTAACATCTCCATCAATGATTTGACTGTTTCCCCTGTATCTGACGAGAAATTTTACAGGTATCTAGGGGTGGATGAAAGTATATCTTACAATGGCACCTGTAACAAAACACATGTCACTAAAGAATATTACAGCTGAATAAAGGAAATTTGCACGTCAGAACTCTCTGCATTCAATAAAACAGTGGCCCACAATGTCTTTGCAGTGCCAGTCTCATACCAACATCTGGGCTGCTTGATTGGACGCTTGATTGAGATCCGAGCCATTGATGTGAAAACCCGAAGAGTATTAACAAGCACGCATAATTTCTACATAAACAATGACGTTGACCGCCACTACCTAAAACGTAAACAAAGCGGCAGAAGCTTAACATCGATCCAAAATGCCTTTGAATGTCGCATCATATCTCTTCGGCAACATCTTTTAACCACCAAACGTCGAAGTGCATCCCTTGATCAAGTTTGTATACATGGAGCAGATAACATCATAAGACTTGGAAGGCAGTTCTTGAGCAACACTCTTGTCTGATAAGCTAGAATACATGCCCAAAGAAGTCGCACGACTCTACCGCAACATATCATCAGATGAAAGGATGAGCCTATATGAGCAGAAGACTTTGCAACGATATGTTAGAAAGCTCCGTGATGATAATGACATCCGTCATCAAAGTTTATCATGGATGAATAGCCGGATTATTACCTCCCACTTTGAAGGGTATGCGTTTGCAATCCAGGAACAGGAAATATCAACCAAATACTTGATGCACATAAGGGACAGAGACGCAGGAAAAGCCGTAAAATGAGACAACCGATGCAGACTTTGTGAAGTTCACACTGAAAATATTACCCACATCATAAGCAGTTGTCCGAAAATGTCATCACAGTATTATTTACCGATGAGACATGACGTTGTAGCAAAGACACTCTATAATGAAATCTGTCAGAATGATAATCCCGAGGACAAAGAAATAAGAATCCACAGTATGGTACAAGCCATAGTCACTCATAAGGAAATGGAATATTGGTGGAATGTACCAGTGATGACCCCAATAAAATGTACGCACAACAGACTTGATATAATGATTTGAGATAGAGAAAAAAAACTGTGCACAGTTGTAAAAATTAACCGCCCATCGGATGTCAACATAAAGCTGAATATCAGTGAAAAAGAGAACACCCATTCTGAACTATTGAGAATTCTACAGTTACTCAATCTAGATAACATGTTCAGGTTTATAAATGTAATTATTGGGGCACTGGGATATGTAACACACTGCCTAAATACCAATCTTGAGAAATTAGGTTTCTCAAAACCAGAAAGGAGAAAGCTAATTCGAAGGCTACAGATCCAATCCATCACTGGAACTGTAAAAATCTGTAAAACTTTCCAGGAGATTATGATTTAAATTTATATGAGCATGTTTAGATATGTAACTATATGCATGAGAATACATTCATAAAACATACAAATCTACACATACATACATACATACATACATACATACACATATA
>NC_068993.1:22451267-22452246 GCF_001194135.2 Octopus bimaculoides
TGTGTGTGTGTGTGTGTGTGTGTGTGTGTGTGTGTGTGTGTGTGTGTGTGTATGTATGTGTGTATATATAGATTCGAAATGTATATAGGCCAGAAAGATGTGAAAATACTATCCCCTTAAAGCAATATAAATAAACAATTACAGAAACACAAGCTCCTAATAGTAGTATCTTGATCCTAATGCAAACTTACCCTACGATAAATATCCTGCTCACCTCTACACTGCAATCCTATATACTATTCCTAGTAGTTTCTAAAAACTGCAATGTCAGATTTCCCAACAATTCTAATTTCCTGTGCGTTTCAGCAATGAGGAAGCAAGTTTAATTTAGTTTTAACCTTATGTAAGCTTTTGCTGTGTCACTTGATAGGATGTGAAGATCACTGAAGAGCATAAATAGCTGTTTAGGGTTGGTCCGTTATTGGGCCACAAATTAGCACGTCTTTCATAGAGTCAATGTTCAGTATTAGTTACCTACAATGAATAAAACGATTCATGAAATAAAGGGACTCGATCCAGTTGACAAAATACAGGAATGGTTGGAAAAACCAGCCAATCAAATGCAGAATTAACTTGAATATGTAAAGTGCACAGCTACTGATTTTGCATCAAATGAAAAATTTAGAGGTATACTTGAAAATCAGTTCCGGTTATCATAGCAGGGATGACTGTAATAAACCAATAAATGATTGAAACATGGAAAAAATTTTCATGGCTTATCAATCAATTACTGAGTAAAGACTGACGTCAAAGCTTCTGCTCTGTAACCGCTAAATTGCTTGCAATGATTAAATGTCAAAAAAAGGTTTCTCGCACGCCATTTTGTTTTCTTTTCACAGATGAATTGCATGGGATGAATTAGGAATCTCAACGCTTAAAATGTAAAAAAAAGGTTTACAGATTATTAAGTTTCATTTTAAACACATATTTAAAAGGTTGGAATTATTTTTAGGGTTTGAGATATTCTTTTTCTATTCTT
>NC_068993.1:22452830-22457082 GCF_001194135.2 Octopus bimaculoides
ACACACACACACACACACACACACACACACACACACACACACAAACACACACACACGCACGCACGCACGCACACACACACACACATATATATATACACATACATATATATATATGTATATACGTATGTATGTATGTATTATCTATCTATCTATCTATCTATCTATCTATCTATCTATATATCTACCTATCTATCTATCTATCTATCTATCTATCTATATCTATCTATCTGTATATATACATATATACAAGTAAATGTCATAAACCTCATTAAGGGATAATAAATCCAATGAAAATACTGGTTAGTTACCAAACTATAGACAGTTCAACTATAAGGTAATCATATAAACCGTGTTTCATATATTGTTTATATATTTAAAGATTATATATTTAAAAGTGCGTGGCACCTTGGGAAAGTGTCTTCTACCATAGCCTCGGGCCGACCAAAGCATTGTGAGTGGATTTGGTAGACGGAAACTGCAAGAAGCCCGTCGTATATATACATATGCCTATGTATGTGTGTGTGTGTGTGTGTGTGTGTGTGTGTGTGTGTGTGTGTGTGTGTGTGTTTGTCCAACCGCCATCGTTTGACAACCGATGCTGGTGTGTTTATGTCCTCGTAAACTAGCGGTTCGACTCAAGAGACCGATAGCATAAGTACTAGGCTTACAGAGAATACGTCCTGGAATCGATTGCTTTTACTAATAACACTTTAAGGCGGTGCTCCAGCATGGCTGAATTCAAATATCGGAAATAAACAAAAGAATACAATATACATGCCCTGGCTTAACTTACGCACATACACACACACTGGTACATATATACTACTTATAGATTTCTCAGAACACCACTTTTTTCTATTTCCTTTTATTCCTGGTTTAACTTCTCTTATCTCTCACTGCATATATTTTCACGTATATACATATATGAGCGTGTGTAATGTATGTAATGTGTATCTTATTGCCTTGATTTACTTCTTTGCTCTCTCTCTCTCTCTCTCTCATCTCTGTTTTTACTCCTCCCTATATTTCTTCTCTAAGCTATTTTCCAACCACACACCAAAGTTCTCGTTATAATCCTGTAATAAATAAGGACTTCATTAACAGTTTTATTGTTTTATAGCTAACCCTAACACCCTGTTTCGTTGATCGGAAGTGGTTAGGTCCCACCAACTGCTGATACATACGGAAACAAGAAGAGGAAATAGAATTTGGGGGAGACGTTCTCACATCAAGGTCTTCAGAATTTGTTATGGTTGACACCTCACCCACACCTTCGGTCTTATTTCTGTCTGGTCTTAGTCTGGACAGAATTACTTTGGACGCTGAAAACTTTCACTAATCATTTATCTGATAACCCTTCTGATGTATGTATGTATCTGTCTGTCTGTCTGTCTGTCTGTCTGTCTGTTTGTCGGTCCGTTTGTCTTTCTTTCTATCTCTCTATCTCTCTATCTTTCTATCCTTCTATCTATCTATCTATCTATCTATCTATCTTCCTTTCTTTGTATCTGTCTGTCTGTCTGTTTTCTATATATCTATTCATTTTTCTTTCTGTCTTTCTTTTTTTCTTTCTTTCTTTCTTTCTGTCTGTCTGTCTGTCTGTCTGTCTATCTATCTATCTATCTATCTATCTATCTATCTATCTATCTATCTATCTATCTAGCTAGCTAGCTAGCTAGCTGTCTGTCTGTCTGTTTGTCATTCTGTCTGCCAGTCTTTTTGCCTGTCTGTTCGTCTCTCTGTCTGTCTCTTTCTCTCTCTTGTGACAAGATGAATCCTTAAAATAATGTTGAATTCGTACGGGGGTGGGGATCTTTCAGTTTTCAACAGCTTCTGAGCCTTAAATCAATGAAGCCGACACTTAGATTCGAACCATCATTCGAAAGTTACGAAATCCAGTTGACAGCATCCCACGACGGATACAAAGCTTGGCGCATTGCTAGAGAGCTGTTCACAATGATTTGCAGTATGTAGTTACATAATGTGTGTGGTCTGAGCTAGCTCAAATCCCGCTGAGGCTCACTTTCCTTTCCAGCCATTCGGGGTCATTATAAAATGCTCGTCAAATACAGAGACCGCTATAATCGACTGTACCACAACTTCTTTCAAATTTTATTACTTTCTGTCTATCAATATGGTTTTGTGTTTGAACAAGTAAATACTTTATCTTGAATATACACAAGACTATGATAAGTTTAGTATCTAAGTAAGGGAGTGTCTCTAATTGTGGTCGTTGTTCTTGATATTTCTACTGTGTTGTTACTTAACTCTGGGACAGTTTTGTGCAGACATTATAACCAAGATCATTGTAGTTATAATAATTCAGATATCCCACCAATTTTGCCTTATATTATCCATACAATTTTGGAATCCAATTTCATATTCAATATTATTGCTTTTTCATTCTTATTTTAAAATCTTTTGTCATCGAATCTTAAACATGAGAATGGCGGGGGGGGGGGGGGGAGGTTTTATGCATAGGGTAGTCGGTTCACGATTGGAAAGTCGTGAGTTCGATTCCAAGCAGTTCGTTGTGTCCTTGAACAAGACACTTTCACGTTGCTCCAATTCATTAAGCCAGTAACAATGGGTAATACCTGTATTTCGAAGGGTCAGCCTTGTCACGTTCTGTGTCATGCTGGATCTTCCTGAGAACTATGCTAAAGGTACGTGGGACCCTTTCTATTTGCCTGCCACTTTTCAATTTCTTCAATTTTGTTCTAATTAAGTTCATATTTGTTGTATTGAAGTATTTGTAGGGTAATCATTGACATCAAATTCATTTTCACCATAAATCTAATATAATAAATGCGAATGTCAGTGTGTCAGTGTGTCACACTTTTTAAACTTTATTTCTATAGGCCGTAGACCAACATATCATGCCATTTTGAAATCATGCCGACTCCATGAGTAAATTAAAAACATTACGGGCCGAATCCGGACACGCAATCCTGAAATTTTAGATTCCCAACTTTTCATTATGGTCGTACAAAAAGTAGATAACAATTAAGGGGAGATAACTAATAAAAGAAGCAAAGGGAAATAAGTGAACTTATCATTAGTGCTGCTTAATATGTTTTGCTAAAATTGCTCTTTCTTTTCAGATATCATCAGAAAAAAAGGTAATTAAAATTCATTAGAATAACAGATCTATCGGACTTTCAAAGAGGTCAAATTATAGGTGCTCGTATGGCAGGCGCTAGCGTAACGGAACAAAACTCCGGAAGAAAACGAAAACTTTCAAATAGGGACCGTCGGACTCTTACGCGAATTGTTAGAAAGGATCCCAAAATTACTGCAGAACTTAATGCCACCTCGAGAACCCAAATTTCACAAAAAATTGTTCGCCTAGAGCTACACAAAGCCAGATATCACGGAGGGCTGCAATCAGAAAACTCCTACTTTCAAAAATAAACGTTGCAAAGCGTTTAGACTGGAGTAAAACCTACAGAATTGGTCCCTAGAGCAGTGGAAGAATGTTATTTTCTCGGACGAGCCATCCGTTACCTTATTTCTGACCACCGGCCGAGTATACGTGTGGAGACAGCCAAAAGAAGCATTTGACCTCAGACTGCCTAATTCGAACTGTTAAACATGGAGGAGGATCTGCGATGATCTGGGTGGAGGGCTATATCTTGGAAATCTGCTGGCCCAATGGCTTCCCTTCATGGCAGAATTAATAGTCAAGTCTATTTAAGCATTTTATCTGATCAAATTCATCCTATGGTTGAGGAACTGTTTCCGGAGGTAAACGCAATCTTTCAGGATGATAATAGACCAATTCACACAGCTAAAGTTGTTACTGAATGGCACGAGGAACATTCTAGTGAAGTTGAATATCTTATCTGGCTACCACAGTCTCCAGATCTCAATATTATTGAATATCTATGGGGCATTTTAGAAAAAACAAGTAAGGAGTCGATATCCTCCAGTATCATCACTACAAGAACTGGAGACTGTTTTAGCTGAAGAATGGAAACAATTCAAATATTGTACGAGTCCATACATTGTAGAATTCAAGCTGTAATTAAGGCCAAATGTTTTCTTACCTCATATTAAAATAAATTTCTTTGAAATTTTTAGGTGTTTCCATTATTTTGTCCAACCCCTGTGTGTGTGTGTGTGTGTGCGTGTGTGTGTGTGTGTGTGCGTGTGTGTGTGTGTGTGTGTGTTTGAGTGTGTGTGTGTGTGTATGTGTGCGTGTGTTTGCGTACGACAGGTTTATTATGTATTTTATATATATATATATATA
>NC_068993.1:22457598-22459717 GCF_001194135.2 Octopus bimaculoides
AATCCTACTGAGAGACCAGCAATCCGAAGCAATGAAGGATATGAAAATGGGAAATGCCTCTAGCCCGTCTGGAATAACCGCTGCGATGCTTAAAATATCTGGTGGTGTGGATTATGGTCTAGTTACCTGTATAGTTAATCAGGTTGTACACGAAGGAGTCATATCCAATGACTAGTATAACAACATCATGGTCAACTGCTACAAAGGTAAAGGTGATGCCTTAGATAGAAATAATTACAGAGGTATCAAATTGTTGGATCAGGTTTGAAAGTTACTAAGAGGGTCATAGCCCAACTAATTAAGGAGAGACTTAATTTAGATGAGATGCAGTTTGGTTTTGTGCCAGGGAGAAGCACCACTGATGCTATATTTCTGGTAAGGCAGTTGCAGGAGAAGTACCAAGCCAAAGACAAACATTTGTACTTAGCTTTTGCTAACGCCGAGAAAGCTTTTGACAGGGTCCACCACTGCCGTATCTGGTGGCCAATGCGGAAACTAGGGATGGAGGAGTGGTTGGTGAGAGCTGTACAAGCCATGTAAGGTGAGGGGATAGCGATGAATTCAAGGTACAAGTAGGGTTTCACCAAGGATCAGTCCTCAGCGTCCTTATGTTCATCATAGTCCTCCAGGTAATAACAGAGGAATTGAAGACGGGCCGCCCCTTGGAGCTTCTTTACGCTGATGACATTGTTCTTATTGCTGAATCACTACCAGAACTAGAAAAGAAGTCTCAGGAACGGAAGCAAGGTCTAGAACCGAAGAGCCTTAGAGTTAACCTCGCAAAAACCAAAGTCTTAGTAAGAAAGCAGACAAATCACAAATCCCCTGAGGTAGATGGCCCTGCCCGACCTGTAGAAAAGGCGTAGGCAGAATTTTCCATACGATGTACCCGATGCAAGCTATGGACACATAATAGGTGCAACAATATCAGAGGAAGATTAACTGGGGTAATAGGCTTTCTGTGTGAAATGTACTCAGGTAGAATAAACGCTAAAATATACAGAAAAAAAACTCCATCAAATGCCAATGGGGGTAAGCTGGAGGTAGTTGATAGCTTCCGTTATCTAGGTTACAAGTCAGTAGCGAAGGTGAATGCTCCGAGAGCGTAGCTGCAAGTATAAGAATAGGCTGGGCAAAGTTCAGAGAGCTCCTACCTTTATTGGTAACAAACAGCCTCACTTTCAGAGTATATGATGCCTGTGTGCGAACAGCTGTGCTACATAACAGTGAAACATGGGATGTGACCACCGAGGACATGCGTAGGCATGAAAGAAATGAAGTTAGTATGCTTCGTTGACTGTGCAATGTCAGTGTGCATGTACGACAGAATGTAAGCATCCTGAGAGAAAAGTTGGGCATAAGAGGAATCAGATGTGCTGTGCAAGAGAGACGATTGTGCTGGTATGGTTATGAGATATGGATGGACAGCTGTGTAAAGAAGTTCCGATCTCTAATTGTGGAGGGAACCTGTGGAAGAGGTAAACCCAGGAAGACATGGAACGAGGTGGTGAAGCATGATCTTGGAACGTTGGGCCTCACGGAGGCAATGACTAGTGACCGACACCTTTGGGGATATGCTGTGTTTGAGAAAACCAATCAAGCTAAGTGAAATTGTAGTCGAGGCCGATGACAGTGTCACGTAATTGGCAGCCGATACAGATGCCGCTGGCACGGGAAAAGCACTTGTTGAGCATTGGGCCTCACGGAGGCCCAAATGTGGCCGATACAGGTGTTGCATAACTGGCGCCTGTGCTCTTGGCACGTAAAAAGCACTCTCCGAGCATTGGGCTTCAGGGAGGGATCTGGCACCCATGCTGGTAGAACGTAAAAAGCACCCTTTTGAGTATTGGGCCTCATGTAGGCAATGATAAATAATCGAGTCCTTTGGTAATATGCCGTGCTTGAGAAGAAAACGCATGAAGCCAAATGAAATTGTAGTCGTGGCGGATACAGGTGTCACTTAAAAGCACACATTATACTCTCGGAATAGTTGGCATTAAGAAGGGCATCCTGCCGTAGAAACCATGTCAATCAGACTTGAGTCTGGTGGAGCCTCTCAGCTTACCAGCTCTGGTGAAAACCGTCCAATCTATGCCAAAATGGACAACGGACGTTAAAA
>NC_068993.1:22459727-22461133 GCF_001194135.2 Octopus bimaculoides
TGCCAAAATGGACAACGGACGTTAAAAGATGCTGATGATTATGATACACCCCCCCCCCCACACACATATTCATATACATACACAGAGCAAGAGAGTGAAAGAGAGGGAGAAAGTGAAAGAGAGAGAGAGACACCCCCACCACACACGTATATATATACGTACGTATATGGTGATACATATGTACATATAATTACATACGCACGCACAAACGTAAACATACATATACGTATCTGTTTATGAATGCATGAATATGTGTGTGCGCATGTATGTGTGGTTGCGTGTACAAGTTAGTATGTCTATGTAAATATGTACATTCGTATGTATGTGTCTGTGACTGTGCGTTTGTGCGTTTATGTGTTGTACATTGCCGTATAGCATGGCCGGAATAGCAGTGGCGGTGGGCTAGGAAGGGACGGTGAAGGACGGAAAAACTGTTTTATTTGAGAAAAGATTTAAGTTGATCTGAGAGAACGAAGTGATTTTATTGCGCCATAAAGTGGAGTCGGTCTGGTGGGGTGAGAGGAGTGGAAGTTGTGTGATGATGGCGGTGTGGTGATAGCGTGGCGACATCACAGAAAGCGGGTGGCCGGGTGGCTGGAAGGATAGAAACTGTATGTGTGTGTGGGTGTGCGTGTGTGTGTGTAGGTGTGTGATTGTAGACACACACGTATAAATACACGCATACACACATATATAAATACTCATCCATACACGTTCACACATATAATGTACTTGTATATGTGTGTGTATAAGTTCGTATATACATATACATTTACATACATACATACATACATATATATATATGTATGTATATGTATATACAAACTCATACACACACGTGCGCGCACACCCACTGTATCTATCTATCTATCTATAAACACGTTCACACACAAACGGATGCGCACACACATATATTGTGTGTGTGTATATATATATATATATGAGTGAGTGTGTATGAGTTCGGATATACATATGTATACACACCCACACACTTATATGTATGTATGTATGTACATGTATATGTATATACAAACTCATACACACACGTGCGCGCACATATTCTATGTGTGTATGTATGTATGTATGTATGTATGTATGTATGTATGTATGTATCTATCTATCTATCTACCTACATACATACACGTCCATACACACAGTAGCACACACATATTGTGTGTGTGTGTGTATATACTCTTTTACTCTTTACTCTTTTGCTTGTTTCAGTCATTTGACTGCGGCCATGCTGGATCACTGCCTTTAGTCGAGAAAATCGACCCCAGGACTAATTCTTTGGAAGCCTAGTAATTATCTTATCCGTCTCTTTTGCCGAACTGCTAAGTTACAGGGACGTAAACACACCAGCATCGGTTGTCAAGCGATGCTGGGGGACAAACACAGACACACAA
>NC_068993.1:22461231-22462162 GCF_001194135.2 Octopus bimaculoides
ACACACACACACACACACACACACACACACACACACACACACATATATATATATATATATACATATACATATATACGACGGGCTTCTTTCAGTTTCCATCTACCAAATCCACTCACAAGGCTTTGGTCGACCCGAGGCTATAGTAGAAGACACTTGCCCAAAACGCCAATCAGTGGGACTGAATCCGGAACCATGTGGTTGGTAAGCAAGCTACTTACCACCCCTCTGTGTATGTGTATGTGTAAATATATATATATATATATAGCCTTGTATATATTAGTATTTTCACAAGCGAATGCACACAGGTGTGCGTGCAGATACACGCATACATGTATACAAACACATGTACTCATTTTGCTTTTGTTTCTCTAGCAGAAGAAACAAAAAGTGCAGCAGAGGTATCGAAATCGGAACTAACGTGTGGCTTTGAAAACCTTCTTTGCAGTATACACCTATCATCTTTTATCTTTCATTTGCTTCAGACACTGAACTGCTGAAGTCGTTAGTCGAACACAACGACGGCAGTTTTTCCCTTTAGCCGAACCGTTAAGTTACGAAGATGTAAACAAACAAATCTCTTCATAATATTCCTTTCTACGAAGGTAGCGAGCTAGCCGTAACTTTAGCACGTCGGGCGGAATGCTTAGCGGTATTTCATCTGTCTTTACTTTCTCAGTTCAAATTCCGCCGAGGTCGTCTTTGCTTTTCATCATTTCGGGGTCGATAAATTAATTACCAGTTGCGTACTGGAGTCTTTCTAATCGACTGGGCCACACTCTCGGGCCTTGTGCCTAGAGTAGAAAAGAATATTTCTTTCTACGATAGGTACAAGGCCTGAAATCTGATCATAATATTCTCTCCTACTCTGAGCACCAGGCCCGAAATTTTAGAGGAGAGGGCCAGTCAATTAGATCGAGGTCAGTACGCAACT
>NC_068993.1:22462568-22463838 GCF_001194135.2 Octopus bimaculoides
GCTGCAACTGTAGAAATGTCAAAGTTTAGTGAAAATTTTAAAATTTGGAGGATCGATGTAATTTTTCGTATTGAATTTCAGGCGCTAATTAACTTATTTCAGGAAAATTTTTTAAAAAAAGTTACAGAGGTTTAAAATTTGGTAATTTTTACCCACTCAGAAAATAGGATTTGTGAGCTGTCATTTTGTGCATGATTGCAGTTGTTATTACTTGTAAACAAATAAAATATTGACGTAATTCTGATTTACACGCGCCACATAGCCTCTCATAAATTTGCATATTTTTTTGAATTTTCAGAAAAATTCATTGAATTTGTATTTTACACACTGGAATTCATATGATTATGCAAAAACCAAAAGACAAAAAAAGAATGGTGCGTGATTTAAGGCCTATTCAGCGAATACTTTTAGTACACGTCAAGACCAATCTCATACCTCATTTGTTTTAAGCATTTAATAAGCGAAAAATCACCACGTGGAGAAGCAGCTTAGTAATAGCTTGGCTTGTTTCTATGGAAACAGGCACCTGTATGTATGTGGCTTCCGATTGGTTAAAATTACCCAAAATTTGCAAACTGTAAAAGCTATTAACTCTTTTAAAATTTGCAAACTTTAAAAGCTATTAACTCTTTATTCACTGATTTATGGCGAATATGAACTTCAAGTCAATGATTACCATACAAAACTACATCATTACACGAAATATGAAATCAATTGGAGCAAAAATTACAGAGTAGCAGCCAACAGAAAAGATACTTCGCTTCAAATTTTGACACAAGTCCAGCAATTTGTGGGGAGAGAGAAAGTCGATAACACGGACTCTAGTTATTAACTGGTACTCGTCTCATCGACTCCGAAAGGATGAAAAGCAAAGTCGACCTCGGCGGAATTAGAACCCAGAACATAAAGACAGTCGAAATGTCGTTGAGCATCTTGGATTTTTTCTGTTTGGTTGCTAAGATTTCAGAAATCAAAATTTATTGAAAATTTTAAAATTTAGTACATTACTGTAGTTTTCCAAGCTGAATTACTGGAGTTATTTCACTTTTTTCCAGAAAAAAAAAAGTTATACAGGTTTAAAGTTTGATAATTTTCACCCAGTCACAAGACAGGATAGGGAAGCTGTCATTTTGTGCGTGACTGTACATTTTGGCAATATCCTGAAAATAGCACTTACGTATTTATATGAAACCGTAAATAAATGAATTACGCTCGACATATAATCCCTTATAATTTTTTTACTTTTTAGGAATTTTCAGAATTTGTATTC
>NC_068993.1:22463848-22467241 GCF_001194135.2 Octopus bimaculoides
AAAAAAAAAAAAAAAAAAAAAAAAAAAAATTGTGGGGTGTGTGCGTGATTTAAGGCCTATTTAGCTGTTATTTTTAGCACACCTCATAACCACCTCAGTGACAAAGAAACGAGTACACAACACATATTTTGTAGTCTTAAGCATTCAATATGCATTTAATGCGATAAACAACACATTACAAATTAAACTTTTCTCAGAATTTGAAACTTATATTACAATCATAAAAGATTTATCCAAAAACAAAATAGCACATTACCAATTAAATATTTAAAAAAAAGACAAACATCTCAACCATTTTCACAGGGCCACCAACCTAAACTGGATAACGGAGCATGTCCTACGCACATACTTCCCTAATATAGCTGTTATAATCAGCAGCTGTGCAATGACTCATCTCCTGTTCAACACAAAAACCGTTCCTTAACCCATGAGAAAAGGAAAAGCACTACAGTCCTAAGAAGAAGGGTACCACCTTCAAACCATGTGTCTTGCCTCACTGATACAGACTCCATGCATCCTTGGCGCGTGCATCACCAATACATACTCCCACCATGTCTTCTTGTACTCATAAAATGCATCTTGGTTTTGCATAATTTTCTTTTAGGCATAATACCCTTTTCTTGCAAGTACGAAACCGCATCCTCCTCTGGTGCATGATTCAAGGCCTATTTGGCTGCTATTTTTAACACGTGTGACAGCTACCTCAATGACTGGAACATATTAGTCAACACGTACTTTCTCGCAGACAAATGAATTCTCATGTTTGGCTTGTTACTATGGAAACAGGCATGAATATGTCTGTGGCTTACAGTTGCCTAGAATTACCCAAACTTTTGAGACCTTAGCTAATAACTCTTTATTTATTGATTTATGGCGAAAATGATATTCAATGCATTAATTAGCCTATAAAAAATGTATCATTACACTGAATATGAAATCAGTTCGAACAGAAATTGACCGTTGCTGCCAAACAGAAAAGATCCGGCATCTCGCCCCGCGTGCTAACGATTCTGCCAGCTCACCGCCTTTCAAATCTGTTCATAATATGAATAAATACTTTAAGGCGGTGAGCTAGCCGAATCATTAGCAAGTCGGGCAATATGCCTTGCGGCAGTTCATCTATCTTTACATTCTGAGTTCAAATTCAGTCGAGGTCGACTGCATTTTAGCGTGAAAAGTCGAGACCTTTCTATGTACAAAGAATTAATAGTGTTCAAATATTGTCAGTGGATGTAATTCAGGTTTAGCATTTGAATACGTGACTGATTGTTAATATCCACCAGGACATGTAAATCAGAACATGGCATTGATGTAAAAATGACAAAACGCATATACAAACACAGAAATAGAAATGACTAGATATACGTAGAAGTTGGTGTACTTTTGTGAGTATGTATGTGCATGTATCAGGTTGAAAAAAAATTAAACAACGTTTTGAACCATGAAAAATTTGTACCGGGATTTTGCAGAGTTTTGAATTTTTTTAAACATCTTTTTGCAATTGTCTGATAATACAGATGCATCAATAAATTAACATTGATATTTTTTTCACCATTGTTACAATCATCTGAAATGGAACTGTCAAAGCGCGATATTCGAGCAATTTTGCTAGTCAACTTCAAAAAAGGATATAAAGCAGCTGAAACTGCTCGCGATATAACGAAACGAGTGGTCAGTTCGAAAATGGTTTAAATGATTTCGCAGTGGAGAACTGAGCCTTGAATATCATCAGCGTAGTGGACGCCCATTTGTCATCGATGACGGTCAATTAAAAACCGTCACTGAGAAAGATTCACGTGAAACCACTCGAGAATTGGCAAAAAAACTTCAAGTTAGCCAGAAAACTGCCTCCAACCATTTGCATGCGATCGAAAATTCAAAAAAAGCTCGACAAATGGGTATCCCACGATTTGAATGAAAATCAGAGAATGTGCAGATATGAAATTTGCTCATCACTTCTTCTCTATAACCAGACCAATCAATTTCTCGACCGCATTGTAACTTGCGATGAAAAGTGGATTCTGTACAATAATAAAAAACGCTCTTCGCAGTGGTTGAGCCAAAATGAAGTACCGAAAACCTTCCCTAACCTTAGCTTTTCATGATGGTATACTGCTGGACCCATCCACAATAACTTCTTAAAACCTGGATACACCATCACTGCAGAAACATATAACGGTAATGTTTTTGTTGAAGTCAAGGATCAGCAATTTTAACGGTTGCTGTTAAGGTGTTGGTTGCCGGTATGCAAGCTGGAAGAACAGGGATCAAACTTATAAGGAAATATTTTTTTACAGTTACTTTGTATGTCTTGTCTTGCTAAGCTGCCCAACTAGGAATTAGAGGAAGATAGAGTGAATGTTAAATGTAGGGAGTCGATAAAATGATACCTTCATGTTGCCTGGAATTTAAACAGCATTAGTGTTGTGATAAGACACTGTATCATAGTTGACATTCTCACTGGTAAGCCATCACTCAGTTGAATTATCTCACTAACTGGATTTTGCTTGTAGTCGCCTCTCCGTCATTTCCTTTTTGCCAACTCGGTTCTCACTAACTGCCCTTGGCTTACGGAGTTCTTGTTTTTATAACTATCCAAAAATCAGCCAGAAGGATAGACATATTGTTGAGAACAATAGATTTCGTTGGTGGTCTGTTATCTCTATTCTAGCTTTTGGTGGCCTAAAAGAGGTTAGAAGGGTCAAGTGCCAAAGACATTATTCTGCTTAGCAAAGGCATCTGGCAAATGTAACTGTTGTTACGCACAGAAAAACTATTGTTTTACCGCGAGAAAGGTGCTGTTGAACTGTTAAGTGAAATTTGGCGATCGAGGATCGAATCCACGCTATGCCTGCATGAAGCCACTACAAACATATTGCCATAAAATTGCCAAAATGAACGAAAACCTGCTACTCTCCCATCCCTGACTGGTTAACAGGAGAGGGCAAATCATTCTTCATGACAATACTCGACCACATGTTTCACTAATGGCGCTTCAGAAGTTGAGAGAACTTGATTACAAAGTTCTTCCCTACCCAGCTTATTCCCCAGACTTTTCTTCGACAACCACTTTTTCAAGTGTCTTGATGGTTTCCTACGAGAGAAGGGATTAAAAAATCAAATCGAAGCTGTAAGTGCGTTCAAAGAGTTCATCAGCTCCAGAACTCCAGATTTTTATGTTACCGGAATAAACAAACTTGTAACTCGTTGGCAAAAATGTGTTGATTGTAATGGTACTTACTTTGATGAATAAAATTTCCGCATTGTTGAAATATATTGTGATGAATTTCATGTTTCAAAATGTTGCTTACTTTTTACTCAGCATGATATGTATGTATGTATGTATGTATGCATGCATGTATGTATGTATGTATGTACGTATGTATGTGTGTG
>NC_068993.1:22468792-22470707 GCF_001194135.2 Octopus bimaculoides
AAGGGCCTTATACCATCCTCTCCCCTACCCTGGGTTTTATCGATCTTATAGCGCATAAAGATGGTATAGTGTATGCAGGTTGTAGGCATTGTTTTGTTTATGAATTCTGCCAAATGCAAGCATTCTTTTCAGGTACATGACACTGCTTTCCCCCATCTCAGGGTCTCATAGGCCCACACCTCCAACACCCACACCGTCAGAATTGGCACTCTCAACGTCAGCACACTGAAAGTTAGGTCTGGTGAGATTTTTGAGATGCTTGAACGGAGACCCGTAGATTTGTGCTGCATCCAAGAAGTAAGGTGGAGAGGAGGTTTCACGAGGTTCCTCAGAAGCAAAGAACACAGGTACAAGATTTTCTGGGCAGGGAACACTGACGGGGTCGGGGTCGGGGGAGTACTTCTAGCAGAGAAATGGGTTGATAAGGTAATCGAGTTAGTCAGAGTATGTGACAGAGTACTTAAGATTAGACTAGTGCTCCGCCATAGGTTAGCTACCGTCATCTCGGTCTATGCCCCTCAGCCGAGGCTACCGGATGGGCAGAAAGACCAATTCTACAACACCCTCTTGTAAACTACCTCATTGACGAATGACAGGGACCTCCTCTTTGTGGCTGATGATTTCAATGGTCATGTTGGACGACATGCAGAGGGCTTCCCTGGTGTACATGGAGGCTATGGCTTCGGTTCCCGCAATGAGGAGGGAACCAGGCTGCTGGAGTTCTGTGATGCAAACGATCTTATGGTTTGCAATACCAACTTCAGGAAAACTGCCTGTCACCTAGTCACCTACCGTTCCGGCAGACACACTAGCCAAATCGACTACATCCTCGCCAGAAATAGGGAAAGAGGGCGGCTTATAAATGCCAAAATGCCAAAGCCTTCCCTGGCGAAGAATGTACCCCTCAACACAGATTAGTAGTTAGCGACTTCGGGATCAAAACAAAATGGATGCCCAGAAGTAGACCAGCTTGGAGGAGAAGGGTTTGGAAGCTTAAAGAGCCTGCAAATGGACAGAGATTTAGAGACATATTACTCGAAGCATTTGAGGAAATAGAAGGGGATATATCATCACGCAACGTGGAAGACAATTGGAGGTTTCTACGGGACAACCTGCTGAGAGCCACCGACCAGATCTGTGGCTGGTGCAAAGTCTCCTCTCGACCCAAAGTAACGTGGTGGTGGAACAATGTGGTTGACAGGGCCATTAGACAAAAGAAACAGGCTTGGAAGGACTGGAAGAACGCAGGTAGCAGGGAATCATATCAGACTGCCAGAAGAAAAGCTAGGAGACAGGTTTACTTAGCCAGAGGGGAAGCAGATAAGAAAAAAATTTGCCACTGTTCTGCACCATGAGGACCAAAGACTTGAAGTATTTCGTGTTGCAAGACAATGTGTAAGACAGAATCGTGATGTAGTAGGTGAGAAATGTGTCCGCTTGGATGATGGCTCACTTGCACTAAACGAGGCTGCAAAGAGAGAGGTCTGGAGACGCCACTATGAAAGGTTGCTTAATAAAGAGAATGAATGGGAGGAAGAAAGTCTGCCGCATGTCGACCCAACAGAGGGACCAACTATCCTAACTGACAGTACCTTAGTAGATAAACCGATCAAGAGT
This sequence comes from Octopus bimaculoides, assembly GCF_001194135.2. Taxonomy (NCBI): domain Eukaryota; kingdom Metazoa; phylum Mollusca; class Cephalopoda; order Octopoda; family Octopodidae; genus Octopus; species Octopus bimaculoides. Next base: position 22,470,410 of record NC_068993.1, read on the forward strand.
ATGAAGACAGGGAGAGCCCCTGGCCCATCAGAAATCACTGCAGAGATGCTCAAAATATCTGGCAGTGTCGACTATAGCCTAATGACCCGTATACTTAATCAGGTGATACACGAAGGAGTCATACCCAATGACTGGTGTAGCAGCACCATAGTCAACTGCTACAAAGGTAAAGGTGACGATCTAGACACAAACAATTACAGAGGTATCAAGTTGTTGGACCAGGTAATGAAGGTCACAGAGAGGGTCATAGCCCAACAAATTAGGGAGAGAGTTAGTTTAGATGAGATGCAGTTTGGGT
>NC_068993.1:22471622-22472302 GCF_001194135.2 Octopus bimaculoides
AAGACCTGGCAAGGCAAGTGAGAGCATAATCTGTGATCTCTGCCAGAAGTGTAGCCAGCTCACTAATCCGTACCTTTACTTCATTGGACACTAAAAACCCTGCTTGCGAAGACCTGTTGAGGCAAGTGAATTTGGAATTTGAAATTTGAAATCTGAAATCGATATCGAACCGAATCCGATGACTGGCACCCATGCCAACCTCTCCTTCATTGGACACTAAACTCTGCTTGCGAAGACCTGTTGGGGCAAGTGAAATCGTAATTGAACCATACTCGATGACTGTTCACCGCGCCAGTGGATCACTAACAGCACTGTCGAGCGTGTTCATTGCCAGAGCAGCTGTCTGGTTTCCTTGCTAGTGGCCCGTAAATAGCACCATTAGAGCGTAATCGTTACCAGCGTTGCCTTCTAGCACTTGTGCTGGTGGCATGTTTAGAAAATCATTCGAGCGAGGTCATTGCCAGTGCCGCTGGACTGCCTCCCGTGCAGGTGGCACGTAAAAAACACCTTTTTGAGCGTGGCCGTTGCCAGTACCCTGTGACAGATCCTCGTGCCGGTGGCACGTAAAAGCACCCACTACACTCTCGGAGTGGTTGGCGTTAGGAAGGGCATCCAGCTGTAGAAACTCTGCCAGATCAGATTGGAGCCTGGTGCAGCCTTCTGGCTTGCCAATCCTCAGT
>NC_068993.1:22473017-22473931 GCF_001194135.2 Octopus bimaculoides
GTGATTGGTATACCAAGTTCAAAAATGGAAATTTTGACCTCAAAGTCGCACCTCGTTCTGGCTGTCCAGTTGAGGTCGATGAAGAGCAATTAAACCAACTTTTGCACGAAAATTCTCGTCAAATGACGAGAGAACTGGCAGAGAAAGGGGAATGCTCCCACACTGCTATAGAGAAGCATCTTCACTCGATGGGAAAAGTCCAGAAGTATGGAGCATGGGTTCCGCATGCTTTAACTGACAACAACAAAAATCAACGAGCCTTAATCTCCTCTGGTTTGCTTGCTCGTCACCGCTCAGCTCATGGACACAAGCAATGATTTCTTTAACGAATCGTTACTGGCGACGAAAAATGGTGCCTGTACATCAATATGAAGCAGCTTAATGAATGGCTTAGTCCCGGTAAACAAGCGACACAGCACGTGAAACAAGATCTTCATCCGCGTAAAACGATGTTGTGCGTATGATGGGACTGGGAAGGGATTATTCATTACAAATTGCTTGAACGGAACCAAATGATCAACGCGGACCTCTATGTTCAACAGATGGCACGACTCAACACGGCTATTCAAAAGAAAAGACCTAATCGGCAGCACGGAGTTCTTCTGCTGCATGACAACGCCCGCCCTCATATCGCCAATATGATCAAGGAAGCCATTCAAACGCATGGCCGGGAAATGCTGTCACACCCACCGTACTCTCCTGATTTGGCACCAACAGATTTCCACCTCTTTCGATCTCTTTCAAATGCTATGTGCGGAGTTTCATTCAATACTGATGTAGAACTGAGAGCTTGGTTGAATAAATTTTTCGAGTGGAAAGCGGGTGATTTCTAGTAACGAGGCATTGAAAATCTTGTTGAACGTTGGGAAGAAGTTCTAAACAACAAGGGTGAATACATTATTGATTAATTAGTT
>NC_068993.1:22474428-22476125 GCF_001194135.2 Octopus bimaculoides
CCCTACACACACATATATACGCACGCACCTGAGAATATGCTGTAACAGATGTATATTACCTGAAAAAGCAATAATATGCAGAAGCACTATTTATTATTTCCTGTTGTTTTTGTTGGCTTATATTGTCAGACAAAACTGAAAATATGTTTAACAGAAATAAAATTGAGAAAAACAATGAAAAAAAAAACATGAAAATCACATAAGAGAAAAAGAAAAAATGTAGTTAAAAAACTAGAAGGAAAACAGTAAAAATGGAGAAGAGATATAATTAATGAAACATATTCTCTATCTTCTCGGAATTCTGAAGATCATTGCTATTTTATGTGTTTCGATGTAAAAAAAAAAAAAAGCAACAAAAGAGATAGGCTGTGGTTACTGCAGACAGGCGGGCAATGAAAAAGAAATTTGTTAGACGACAGATTATAGCGGGAAGTATGAAGGGAAGGACATAAATTCTGTCAAATTAATGAATAAAATCTCAATAAAACTTACATGAAAAATCAATAAACACATAATTGAAAGTCGTGTTTGACGTTGTTAAGTAATGAAAACTCGAAGTCTTCAAACGAAAGAGGAGATAGACAGTAGTGCAGTAAATAGAGTAAATTTTATACGGTTATAACTGAATGAGAACTAACTTAAGAAAATTGGATAAATAGAAGGAGAAATCAATGAAATACATTCAATAAATAAATTGAAAACGATGTTCAGTAAATATATATACACACAAATAATAATAAATAAATGTAATAATACAAAACAATAATTTAATGTAATAACATAATTGAAGTAATTAGTTCATTTATTAATTCAATAGCTTAAATATATTAATAAATGAAAGATCCCAGAATTAGGGTAATTTCTTATGAAAATGAGTGAAAGTCAAGTAGAGGTTCGATTTACGTATAGCTTTTATGAAACGTTTTCTTTTCAAAATGAATATAATATTGAGTAAATGAATAGATAAGTAAAAGACGTAATAGTTTTCGTTAGTTTCAAATATGACAGAATTAAAAGAAGCAGGAAACATAAAGAATTACTAGTTTCAAATTTTGGCACAAGGCCAGCAATTTCAGGTTAGGAGCATAAGCCGATTACATCGATCACAGTGCTCAACTAGTACTTATCTAATCGATCCTGAAAGGATGAAAGGCAAAGTCGAATGAAAAGATATGCAATGCCGCTAAGCATTTCGCCCTGCATGCTAACGATTCTGCCAGCTCGCCGCCTTTATATGTAAAGAAATATTAATTTCAAGTTTTGGCACAAGACTAACCAGTTCCGGAGAAGTGTAAGTCGATTACATCCACCCCAGTACTCAACTTTATAGACTCCGAAAGGATGAAAGGCAAAGTCGACGATTCTGCCAACTCGCCGCCTTATCTATATACGTATGAAGAAATATCAAAAGATTTCTCACTTAATGATATCGAAAAAAATTATAGTCAGTGATAGCAATTTGATGGCACCAAGTATATAACTGGTACTTTATTTAAAAGTGATTAAGGAATCGGGATGTGTGTACGAAAGTGAGTAATGTGACACGTATACAACGTTTTACGGTTTCGGTTTATCTCCATAGCGCCCCCTACAAATATTAATAGAAAACAAGTAAGTTTTTTTGACCAAGATTTGCTTAAAAAGTGAAATGGTTGCAGAAATATCTTATCAGCTTCATGGTTGAATGTTTTGGCAAA
>NC_068993.1:22477514-22478775 GCF_001194135.2 Octopus bimaculoides
ATTACTGTGATCACGAAAGAAGTGCCCAATATATGTGTGTGTGTGTGTGTGTGTGTGTGTGTGTGTGTATTGCTAAGATGGCAACACTGCAGGAGAGTTGCTGGATGGATTCTTAGATCATTCAGAATCAGAAATAAGGATGCTTTGCTACTCCTGTGGATGACATTTGTCTTCAGTCGTCTGGATTACTGCTTCCAACTGTGGACGCCACTGAGCGTCGAATTAGTGGCGAAACTTGAGGCAATCCCTCGTCACTACACAAAGAAGATTGACTCGGTGAAACAGATGAGGTAATGGGAGAGGCTACAAGAACTGAACGTTTACTCCTTGGAGAGAAGGTGTGAAAGGTATACAGTGATGTATACATATGGAAGACCCTGGAAGATTTAGCTCCCAGTTTGGAATTAAAAGCTACACCAACCACCGGACAGAAACTGCATAACACCAAAGATACCATCTTTTTCATCTCAGATAAGGTCCCAGTACTGTAACAGCTTGGGTTTCAGGGGACCACAACTGTTTAACATCCTGTCAAGGAACCTAAGAGATCTGCAAGGTGTAGATGTGGAAACGTTCAATAAGCAGCTGGGCAAATTTCTATCTGAAATCCCAGAGGGGCTCATACCGCGGGAGGTGGAAAAAAAAAAGAGCAGCTTCATCCAACTTGCTACTTCACCATTATCGAAAGTAGACCCAAAACACTGAAAGGCAGTGCTCCAGCTAGGCCGCAGCCTCTGGTTGAAACCAGTAAAAGAATAAAAGGAGTGGCTGCGTGGTAAGTAGCCTGCTTATCAATCCACTTATGAGTGGATTTGGTAGACGGAAATTGGAAGAAGCCCATCGTATATATTTATATAAATGTATGTGAGTGTATATGTTTGTCTGTCTGTGTTTGTCCCGGCAACATCGATTGACGACCGATGCTGGTGCGTTTAAGTCCCCGTAACCTAGCAGTTCGGCTAAAGGGACGAGAGAATAAGTACTAGGCTTGCAAAGAATAAGTCCTGGGGTCAATTTGCTCGACTAAAGGCGGTACTCCAGCATGACCGCAGTCAAATGACCGAAACACAAGAATACACATACATACATACATAAAAAACGTAGTACCTCGGTTTACCAACAATTCCGATCACGAATAAATCGTGCCTTATCTCCTGACTTTCTGATATTCATCTAATAGAGTAGCACCTGGGTCTACGAACGCCTCTGATCACTAATACATCGTGTTTTATACACACAAACACACACACACACACACACA
>NC_068993.1:22479079-22479662 GCF_001194135.2 Octopus bimaculoides
GTACGAAAAAAACAATAGACGAGGACAGGTGGTGTAAACAACAAAAAGATGTATTAGTATGACGCTCGGGAATACGGAAAGTCTTTAACGTTTCGAGCTACGCTCTTCAACAGAAAGAATACGGAGACAAGGAGAAAAACACGGAGGAAAAAAATTGAATAGTGTTCAGTCAGCGGTCACTTATAGTAATGGCTGACCGGAAGTTAGAGATTTTTTTTCACAGAAGAGCTAAGAAAAGGGGGAGAAAGAACGGTGATCGAAGAACGATATATATATATATATATATATAATATGTCGATCACTTCGACACCTGACGCATGGTACACTGTGTCCCTGTTCAGAGAACATCGATGTGATGCAAAGTACGAGCGCTAATGTGCAGCACGATATTTCATGCAGGTCGTTCGGCAAAAGCTGAACACTACTCATACGACCATCATGCACACACAGACGCGCTTGTGTGTGCGATATGATAAGATATATATATATCTTATCATATATCATATGATAAAAGAAAGAGAAAAAGATAGATCAAATAATTAGTACATTAAATATTTTTATATATATATATATATATATATAT
>NC_068993.1:22480378-22483237 GCF_001194135.2 Octopus bimaculoides
ATATATATATATATATATATATATATAATGTACTAATTATTTGATCATTCTTTTTCTGTTTCTTTATATATATATATATAAATATAAGATATTTAATGTACTAATTATTTGATCTTTCTTTTTCTCTTTCTTTTTCATTGTGTATATTATATGTAATATCATATATTATATTACACACACACACACATGCAGACATACATACACATAAACACACACACACACAAACACACACATATACATGCATAAACGGACACACGCACACACATCTATATACATACATGTATATTCACGTACGAAACCAATTTAAAACGTATCTGGCATTACACGTACTCGCTGTGATATACAGAAATACACAAACACATCCTAATACATACTTATATATACATTTACTAACACACATACACACATAAACATTTTCACACAAATATCCCTCACTCCCCATCCCCGAATCCCCCATAAAACTACACATGCTCCCACCGACAATAAACTTGCCGACCCCCCCACCGAAAACAACAAACAAACTGCAAACTTTGATAGCCTCGTAAAAGAAATAAGACGAAGAAGCTGGGGATGTAGACGAAGAAAGTGTTACCCCAGCGCCGCCCTTACCAACACTACTTCCACCATCAGTCGTAGAGGAAAAGAAAAGGACAAACAAAAAACACCCACAAAACATCCTTGCATAAAACACCGTACATATTGATACCACATCACCGCAAAACATCCCTGCCTTTTATATCCTATTATTATAACTTTCAGTGGGTTGCCCAAACCGTAAATAACCATACTGTCTTTCGGACCATTGTGAAAAGCTGATTTTCCCCTCTCTCTGTTTCTTGTCTGTTTCCAGTTCTTTTGACAAAATCCCCAGCGGTCAGGGCGAAATTTCACGTTTATTTTTAAAAGTTTATGTCTATTTGATCTATTGGGCGCTTTTTAAAAAAAGAATCAGCCAGGCTGTAAATGGCAGAGGTCGCGTGGAATGTGAGCTTTGAGAGTTAATTTCTTTGTTTATCTGTACATTTATGGATTTCTTTATGTCTTCAAAAACTTCATATAGACGTGCGCGCTTGTGTAAGAGGAGGAGAGAGAGAAATGGGGAAAGAGAGATGAAGAAAGATGAAGAGAGAGAGATGGAAAGAGAGAGATGGAGAGAGAAAGAGAGAGTTTTTCTCTTCTGTGAATATTCTTAAAACGTTTCCTCTGTCAGAATTTATGATAGCAGCGTATGAATAAAACAATATTAATCAAGAAATATTAATATAGTGAATACCATATGGTGAGTGGTAAGTTGAGCCTGCAACACGGTTTCAATTCCTGATTAAAGTTATTTCACCTTACTTACATGGTCAAGGCACTGAGATGTGTGAAAGTTACAAGTAAATTGTAATTGTTCTCTTACCAGTTTGTTTTAACCAATCACGGATTAAGGTTACGTTTTTAAACTGACGGATACGCTGTTTTGAAGTATTCATTATTACTCTCTTCGCTTTGAGTTCTTATTTCACTGAGTCCAACTTTGCCTTTCAACTTTCACGATCAATAAATAAAATATCTAAAAATAGTAAAGTACCTGCCATAAGCTGTTATGGAATTGTATCTCTTTCTTCCTGGAATAAATCACTTGTAGTTTGATTTAATTGGGGAGGAATGGGCTCCACTTACCCGATCTAATTGGGGAGGAATGGGCTGCACCGCCTGAGACTCACGTTCCTCAGTTTTATAAAACTTAAAAAAGGCGATGAGTTGACAGCCTGAATGAAGTCTTTAACATTTTCCAAAATATCTCACTGTATTTAATTGCGTTCAAATGCCGATGATGTTAACTTCGCTTTCGGGGCTAAGTACTGGAGTTGATAGTATAAGTTTGTATATGTTCCACAAAATTTGTAACCCGGTCTCTATGTTATAAACTAATTCTACATTTTTCGAAAACCATTCACCATTTCTACAACATCAATGATGTGATATAAATTTTCATCTGGTCATCGTGGAACCATATCAGTTCACCCATTTGTAAGTTTGAGCTATTTTAAACAGCATAAGAGTGTTTCAAAGATGGCACGTACCTAACGCACACTGTGGTGACTTCTTTTGAGACACACTCGCGGAATTGAACTCGCGAAACACTTTCATATTTAGTTTGACATTCTAGTGAGTCAGCTATCAATGACCTGAATTAAGAAGTGAAGGGAGGGTAATGCATTTCCCAAGTAAATAAATCAAATGTCTGAGATTTGAAAGCGGATTACAGACTAGACTTGATCTACTGGGAAATCGTAAGAATGACATAACTTCCAATTTCCATTTTCCTAAAAATATATAAGTTGCGGCGAGTCAAAAGAAATCGATATTATAGTATTAGCACAAATAAAATAGAAGTTTTACATTGACACAACTACACATCTGAAGAGGAGGGGGTATGGCTCATTGATATTCCCTACAACAGAATATACCTAGAGATTTAACCATCACTGTATGTAATAGGAAGATGTAAATGGGTTGTTTCTAAATACAGTATTTTCATGGACAGGAAAGAGGAATCACATACACTGGTTTCAATCGTGGGTTGAGATTCCTCCGACTGAGTCCTCTTATTAACAGTTCACAAGAATGCTTGCAATAAATCCACTTTTAACTAGTAATTGAGTAAATCGAGTAGACTGGTTTGTAGGCAAAGACATATTCTTTGGCAACTAGTTCGATTAATACATTACAGTTGAGATAACAATGCTTTGTTTCTATACCTTCTGTATAACAGAATCTATCTATCTATCTAGCTAGCTCTGTCTGTCTATTTCTGTCTGTCTCTGTCTCTGTCTCTCTGTCTCTCTCTGTGACTCTCTCTCTCTCTCTCTC
>NC_068993.1:22483247-22489234 GCF_001194135.2 Octopus bimaculoides
TATATATATATATATATATATATATATATATATATATATATATATATCAGTCAAATACCGTGTTTAAAGCGGGGATATTTTCTCTCCAGGAAGATATTGTTCATGGAGACAAGTTTTGGCTGAAATCTTCACAGAATAATACATTATTAACGTACCGGAAACTAAAAGTTAATTGAATCAGCTGCAGTACTTCTCTTTTATTCCAGTGACAGTAGGGCTCGATAAAATATCCAGAAATGATGCTAACCACCAGACGGCATTTCATTCAGTGACTTCTTCAGTCAAAATCTATAAAAGTAAGAAAAAAATGAAATTTATTAAAAACAGAACTTTATAATAGAAACGTTTCCACAGTTAATATTAACAGGAGTATTATTATTATTATTGTATAACGAAGAAGAATGAAAGGAGGTCGATCTCGGCGGGGGTTAAAAGAAATACAAGTTTCAGTTATTCACCTTCTACTGTTAATGCTGTCAAATTAGAGTAAAAACATTTTTCTTAGTCTAGAACAGAAGTTCCCACGATTTTTATTTATGGACACTTTTAATTACAATTTCAATCTGGTGGACCTTCATAGCCATTCAATGTTTAAAATCTAGTTTTATAGAAACTTCTTTCAAAATTCTTATTTTGTTTTTCACACATTAATTTGTGTAGGTTGAACTATGTGAAATGTTAGAGAAAAACTTAGCTGTTTCTTGCAATACATACCGAAATTTTTTCAGGCGCCCTTAAAATATTATTGTGGATCCTCAACTTGCTATTTTGTTATGTGAACCCCCAAAAATCTTATGTGGATCCTCAGGGGCCATATGGACCCCGGTTGTGAACCACTGGTCTAGAAGGTTTTGATTTTGAGACTATAATAACCATAATTGATCGATATTGTACCGAGGAGGGTTTGACTATATGTTAACCGAATAGCTATACTATGTTGCAGATGACTTAGAGAGTCAAGGTTTGATTGGCTATTTTGACATTGAGAGATGTTGACTTTAGATCTTGATTGAGGATCTTCACTTCGTCACATATGAATCCAGATTGAGTACATCTACTTGTCATAAATTTAGATTATTTATCCAAGTATATTGTTATTTCATATCTGAATACTTATTCATATACTTCATTACCTCCCTCCCAAAAGATATGACTAAAGACTTGAAGTCTGAGCAGAACTCTGACGAACTAAACAACAGATCTGTCACTCTTCCTTAGTGCCAAAACGTTGATAAATGAGTGCCTCACTTGATTATAAGAGTTTTATGGCACTTCAACTAACTAATTACCCCAAGCCGGGCCAGCAATTAGAAACTTCAGCTAAAACACACTTCTTCAATGTACTCGAACCTACATATTTCTATTCCTTTTAAAAAAACGTTGCGATAGTGTAAACAGCATCACTCCACTTACTATAATTTATTATATCAATTAAGACATTGGCCAGCGATATATTACAGACCAATAAAAAATGAGGCATAGTCTCGATTTAAGTATGAAAAATAGGTAAACATCGCAAGTTTTCAGTTATTTTTTCTATATGACGAATGAAGAGTTAAAAATTGATTCTAAGCTTGATAATCTAAAATGCTCAGACAAACACAGTAACATCGTGATAAGAGAGAAAGTGTTATTCTAACACTGTGTTTCTCAACTATTTTTTTATCTTTGGACCCTATGATTCCTATTTTATTTATATGAACCCTTCTAGCCATTTGATGCTTAAAGAATCACATAACATTTTTAAAATTAACTGTTTTTAGGAATTGTATGAACAAATTGTTAAAATATTTTGCATATTGTAGAAGTATAACCAATTTATTGCGGATAAATTTTAACAACGAAATCTTAAATGGACTTTTAGGGGCTATATGGACCCCGGTTGAGAACCACTGTTCCAACAGAACGGAAGCTGCATAAGCTCTAACTAGCCCCAGATTGCGACTACTCGGTTATCAAACTTTCAAGATTTCTTTAGGGTTTATAATTTCGAAAGTATTGTAACAGAATACTAATTATATATTCATAGGTAAATTTATAGAACGTTCCATACTCTATTGGGTTGGCGATTAAGTTCCCGCGGTTTTTAAAAAATTTTGGAATTTATTGCGTTTTTAAATTTTGGAATCTATTTTTTTCGAGAATTCTACTTTTGAATCATTTTGGAATCTTTTTTTTTCTAGTTAATCTTGTTGAACGTTGGGAAGAAGTTGTAAAAAACAAAGGTGAATACATTATTGATTAATTATATGTTATTTTTGATTAAACCTTTTAAAAAATTTAAATTTTAAGAAACAGCGGGAACTTAGTTGCCAACCCAATATATTTGAAGATTATAAGTTCAAGATTATATTATCATCTATCTTGTATTCAATTACATTTCAATTCCTGATTAAATTTTAAAAGTTCCCTTCATACACTCTTGTATTTTTTCATAGCATGCGTACAATGAGCTGCTCTGATGCTGCATTTCAGTAGAAATGGCAAAAAAAATAAATTAAAGTAAAAAGAAAAAAAAGAATGAAAATAAAAACAAATGATACTGTTCTTGCGTGCCAGTTTTTGTTTTCTTTAATGTTTTGTTTTATTTTAAATTTCATGACTTTATTTAATTTGCTGTTAATTTTCGTTTTCAGTGAACCATTCTCAAATACAATTCTCAAATACGCTGAAAGTTTGTTATAGGAAAGGAAAATACCTGATCCAACATTAGGTACAAGATGCAAGTTTACATTCGGTTTTTAATATGGTATAAAGTCAGATTATTTCAACTCGCTTGAAGATCCTCGGTGTTTTATAATAGTATATCACAATTAGTCTTCCGCCCACCAGTCCATGCATGCATGCATCCATGCATCCATTCATCCATCCATCTATCCATCCATTCATCTTTGCCCACTGTTTCTTGGAAGGTGGTCGGGGTAGTATCCTCAGGCACCACCTCCAACAAAAGCAACTGCCATCATACTTTCCGGCTGGATTCTCAGGCGTAACCAATAGCGACTACGAATATTATCCGAACATTTTGTTTTTGGTCTACCCAACGGTCTCCTACCGGTTGGCTCGGCTTAGAGAATCCATCTTGCGACTCATTCTTGCGACATTCTAGTCACATATCCGTAGTACGGGAGAAATAGTCACGACCTGGAGAGACTTCCTGCTCTCCAAGCTACGCACACTGTCAAGTAACTTTACTCTAGATACCCTTCGGAGGAAACCATTTCGGCTGATTGTATTCGCGATCTTTTGGTCTTACCCAACATTTTTGACGATAGATGAATACTCGCAGGAAAACAGAAATGAAGATAGCGAGTTCGACATTTTTTGCCAACCACTTCTCTCTTGTGGGTCGAATGCTGGAGCTGGCGTATTATTGTGTCAGCATCTGCAACTCTAGCATTCAGTTCAGCCTCTTGCTTCTTATCACTCATGAATATGGCCTCGAGATATTAAGTTTCTCTGCTCGTCGTAGTGATGGTCCTCTAACTTGCCCAGGAAAGACTTTCTTGAGAGGACTAAGGTCTCAAATTTTACCACACTAATTCTCCTGCCTTGCAGAACTCGGCAGTAAAAGTACTCAGTGTACGCTGAACATCACAAAAGAGATTATTGTTTCCTAAAGTAATTTCAGATTCCAAATTTGTAAACACATTTTTAAGAGTAACAAGACGAAATCAATGTGGTGTCAATAAATAAATGAATAAAAAAAGATAAACATATAAAATACATAAAATTGATAAATAAGATATGCAAATAAGATATATAAAATAAATAAGAATAAGAAGTAAATTCTTCACAATTTTATGGAATACAATCTCATACAAGAAATCACAAATCAGAAATATTTTCAACTAATGATGCAATATATTTTAGTATAAAACAATTTTCGTATGAGTGTTATTGAAAACGATTGCAAAGTTTAGAAAATTTATTATTTATTTATGCATTAGAAATAGATGTAAAAAATTGCAATACTTTATGTAAAAATATTGATAATGAGTGCTCTAATTTTGGCTGATGTTTGTATAAATGTTTATTTAATGCATCTGTAAATTTGAGACAAAGAGCGACTGAATTTTATGTAAGGTACCGAGTTCCTGTATATGTACAAGTACTCTATTATATAGATCAAATTTTATTTTATATGTTACCATCGGAAATCGAAGTTAGTGACATGAAGCTTCATTCTTATTTCCATATATTTCTTCGACCGAAGAGATAAAACAAAATTTGTGATTGTATTTTTATGCTTATATTATTTCTCTGTATCTTCCAGTTAAAAACATCCACAAGACCACAGCAAAGCTTCAGAATTCTCAATTAATTTGAAGATACGAAATCATATCTCAATGCTGATGAGAAAACCTTAAGATACTTCTAACAACATAACTGAATGAAGTATATGTATATCTTCTTTAATGCCTTGAATGCGTCTTTAAAAGTAAGTTTTAGAAAGAGAAAGAATAAAGTGTATCCTTGAAGGATTCTCACTATTTGATTTAGTCTGCTGTATGCATTAGAGAAACACGAAGAGTGAAAGGTTCTCTCGACGTATTTGACTGGTGCTCTAAAGGTGACTACATTTCTAGTGAAAGCAAAAAGATATTTCTACTTGAAGCTGATAAGGCCATTCTGCTACTCGTCATCGTTATCTTTTAAAATGTATTTTAAATCCTTCCGACTATTTAAAATATATAATTGTTATGTCTCAAACTACTGCTAGTTAGCACCTTCGGATGATCTCTGCTCGACTGCTACGCAACAGCTACTGAACTCCTCTACCACGGCTAGACTATTTCTATCTATATGTCTTGGGCGATCCTACTTCTTCGTTTGGGGGCGTCGACACAACAATGATAATAAACACGCTTCCAAATTGGGGATAAGTTGAATCATTAGGCATTGTATTGAAAGAGATAATGATAAATATATATTTGTGTAAATAAACTATCATTAAAATATTTGGATCAAGATAAACAATAAAACCCAGAAAAATGGATAATAAAACGTTGCGTTTCGTGTCACAACACAAGAAAACCGAGGAAAAATACTGAAATATTTCATTTTATATCAATGATTGTTTACTGTAAGGGCTCATTACGCAAATGTTGACTTTATTAAATACTATATGTCCAGTGAACGAAAGAATGAAATAGATTAGATTTTACAATTATGGAGGTTTTGTTACGAATCTATATTGAATAGAATCTAAAACTTAACTAGAGAAAACGCATAAGAAAAGCTTCAAATGTTAAATTAATCTCGTAGCAATTCCAGAGATTCATCCAACGATATTACTAGCTAAATCAGAAAAAAAATAGAATCAAATTTTTCGTGACAAAACCTCCATCATTTAACATTCTACATAGCACAGTCTAAATATTACCCTTTGAAGTTGCTACTGTAACTATCAGATCAATAACCATTTTAAGAAAGTTACAAAAACATATTTCGTTTAAACTTATGAATCTTCATAAAAAGTAAGTGGTATTTTCAAAAATTTGTTTTCGGTAATTTTACAGAAAAAAAAAAAAAAATTTATTCATTTTATAATATGCTCCTCAACAACTTTCTTCGCAAGCTGCGATCATTTTTTTTTTCTTTTTGGATTAACTTTGTATATTTTCAATAATCATATGAAGATGTCATTTAGATTTGCTTTATTTTGTTTTTGTTCAGCGGTTTAGTTAATTTTTTTCACGAGCTTACATGTAGTAAAGATGTGTTTGCCAGTTAAAATTATTCCAAATATTGTAAGTATCGGAATCATGGAATACCACTTTTGATTTCAAGAACCAGTACACACACACACACACAGAGTATACATACATATATATGAGCGTACGTGCATACAAGAAGCTACAGTGATGTGGAGAGCATCATCACACATAATATGAAATGAGACAACCGACAAGTTTCTGTAAAGACTTCAATGAAATGCAAGTATAAAAAACAATCCATAATGATCTGTGCTAGAGATCATATAT
>NC_068993.1:22489412-22497810 GCF_001194135.2 Octopus bimaculoides
TATACATATGTGTGTATGTGCGTACATGTGTGTGACTTTGTGTCTGTGTGTATCCCCAACCATCGCTTGACAACCGGTGTTAGTGTGTTTATGTCCCCGTAAGTTAGCGGTTCGGCAAAAGAAACCGATAGAATAAGTACTAGGATCGGTTTATTCGACTAAAATTTCTCCAAGGCGGTGGCCCAGCATGGCCGCAGTTTAATGACTGAAACAAGAGTAAGAAAAATATTTCTTTATACATTTATGTGCCATCTCCCGCAACGGACACAGAATTCTATAGTTGTTGCATGTTTTGTGTTTCTTCCAGTGTCACGTGATGCTTTCATAATTTTTCTTTCCTTCAAGCAAGGAGACAGATTTCTGTCATATTTGTTATATGTTATTTCAAAGAATGTACGATCTTGCTGACATTTTGGGACAGAGGACAATTTAAAAAAATCTCATCGTCGTTGCTTATACTTACCTAACTTATTCATGGATATATACGGAAGCTTTTACATAACTTGAAGCTTTTATAGATATTTGCTACTATGTAGCACAGTACACCTGTTATATACAAACGAAAATCAATAGCCTGGATTGTTCAGCATATATATTCTCTTTTGTCGACAATTTAGACGACACACACATTTTCTGGGTTTCTAACTTCTTCAATAGTGCACGACTTTTATTCAATGCCCTGTTCAATGTCTCTTTGTTCAATATGTATGCATGTATGTACGCACGAACATACATGTGTATGCATGTCTGCCTGTATGTATGTATGTATGTATGTATGTATGTATGTATGTATGTATGTATGTGTGTGTGTGTGTGTATATGCGTCATTGTGCAGTTTTATTTCAAGATTTCTTGCCAGTAGAGAAAGAGCCGGTTTCTAACCTAGATCCAAGGCTCATTCATTGAGATTTCAACATCAAGAACAGGATATTTTTGTATGTGTGTATGTATGTATGTATGTATGTATGTATGTATGTATGCATGCGTTTATGTATGCATGTATGTACATGTGTAGATTTGTATGTTTTGCTTTATGTATGTATTCCCATGCATATAGTTCCATATCTAAACATGCTCATATATATTTCAATAAATGCTAAACTTCTGGAAAGTTTTACAGATTTTAACAGTTCCAGTAATGGATTGGATCTGTAGTCTTCGAATTAGCTTTCTCCTTTCTGGCGTTGAGAAGCCTAATTTATCAAGATTAGTATTTAGGCAGTGTGTTACATATCCCAGGGCCCCAATAATTACAGGTATAAACCTGAACATGTAATCTGAATAGAGTAACTGCAGATTTTTCAATAGTTCAACGTAGGTATTTCATGTATGTATGTATGTATGTATGTATGTATGTATGTATGTATGTATGTATACATGCATGGATGCATGCATGCATGTATATATGTATGTATGTACGTATGCATGTATGCGTACATGTAGGTGTGTATGTATATAATTCTTTTTTTTTTATTCATTACAGTTATTTCTGGAAGGTGAGAGCTAGTTCCTAACAACCAAACAGAAGCGCTATCATTCGAATTCAGAAGACAACATGAATGATACAAACCGAATTTCAAAAAGTTTTATTTATCTTTACTATTCTTCTTATTGATCACGCCTTGAAGTTCGTGTCAAATGGTCTCTTTCTCTCTCCCTCTCTTTCTTTCTTTATCCCCTATCCCCCTCTCTCTTTTTCTCTTTTTGCTTGAGAATTCCAGCTTTTCCAGACTGTCGCCATGACATTTGCTAACATAACCAAGTTCACTAATGATTTTTGGAATAAATGTTAATTTATAATCATAGGATAGGACTTACAGTTTTCGAAGCAGTTGTCTGTCCATAAATATTCTCCTTCACGATGATCTTGGAAGAGATGTTTGCATTTGCAGCGTAGCTACTTCTATGACTGTACATCACTTCTATTTGTTCCCAAAGAACTATGTTCGATCTTTTATGTTTGCACTTGGTAGAAGTTTTAATCCGAAATATATTGGGAATGTATTATCAACACTCTTTGTGTTGATGCGCATGCATTCCATAGCAGGATTTTTTAAATATTTACCCCGGGATATTTTTCCTGCAGATAGTGTTGTATATCATTCTTCTATCTTTTACTTGTTTCACTCATTAGACTGTGGCCCTGCTGTGATACCAGCTTCAATTTGTTAGGTCGAATGAATCGACTACAGTGCTTCTCTTTCTTTTTAAAGCCTGGTACTTATTCTATCGGCCTCTTTTGCCGAATCTCTAGGTTACACGATTGTAAACACACCAGCACCGGTTGTCAAGTGGTGATGGAGAATAAACAGAAACACACAGGCACAGTCACAGGCGCGCGCACACACGCACATATACAATGGGCTTCTTTCAGTTTCCTACCAAATCCACTCACAAAGCTTTAGAAGACCTGAAGTAGACGACACTTGCCAACGTACTATGCAGTCTGGGAAGCGAGCTCCTTACCACACACCCATGCTTGTCGCAGTGGGAGATGAGATTTTGTGTAGTTGCTAATTATATATAACAGCATACAAAGATTCGCATCAGGTCCGTATACTCAAAGGAATACCGGAGCAAAGCAATACCGTAAGATCATAACATATATAATTACAAAATATTTTAATTAAAGTCGCGCCCCCAGAGTAACCGGGACCTCGGGTAACTTTCCTGCCTTTCATACCTCAAGATGGCACTTTGTATGTTATTTATTTCTGTTCTGAGTTCAAATTCTGATAAGGCTATCTTTATCTTTTATCTTCCCATGTTTGGCAAAATAAAGTAATAGTCAAGTACTCAATCGATTTTATTCCTGTAACGCATATAATTTGTGAAAAGAATAACAATAAAAATATCAGACTAAGGTGTATGCGCATGTAAACGTATTATATTCATATAAGAATGAGAGAGAGAGAGAGAGAGAGAGAGAGAGAGAGAGAGAGAGAGAGAGAGAGAGAGAGAGAGAGAGAGAGAGAGAGAGAGAGAGAGAGAGAGAGAGGGAGAGAGAGAGATTTGTTCAAGTAATCAAAAGTCAGGAAAACAAATTCCAGAAAATGGTAGATTAATTATGTCTATTTAGTTATATAATTCACATACTTCTACGTTTTCTTCTTGCTCACATATACATGGGTTTACGTATATACGTATACTTATATTTGACTGTAAATAGTTATAAGTATTTATGTTATCAATATACGTGTGCCTATGAGTCTGAGTGAATGTTTATACGTACATGCACTATACATACGTCATATCATATAAACTGTTATTTTAGAACCAGGGCAATAAATTTCCGAAAGCCGAAAACTAAAATGGCATAGGAAATATGGGCAAAGGTACGTATAGCCGAATATCACCGAAGTAAGACGAACAAAGCCGTAAAACAACGGGCAAAGGCGAAAGGCTACTTGACGGCTGCTACTTTCCATCTTCCACTTCATATATCTTTATGGCTGATGCTTTTCCCTCTTACTAAGCAAAAAGAGACGAAAATTCAATGGTTTGGAGGCTCCCACAGCGGCCAGCTTTGATGTATCCACGCCCTTTAGTTCTTCACCAAGGAAACAATTGTTTTTATTTCTGTTTTATCTGGAGGCTGGCCGAATACATAACAATAAAATACGATATCAACAATAAGAAGAACCACAATAAAAACGTTAAAAAGATAAAAACGGGAAATTCAAAGTTGGCGTAGATTTTTATTTTCTTTAAACGAGTGGTGAGAAATTACGCTCAGTGTGAGATTCAGTGGCTCTAATCTAGTTTGTGTGTGTGAAGTTCTCCTTTCTATCCGTTTTTATGATTCCGGATTTACTGCTATAAATAAACAGGTACTTGCCATAAAGTCGTAAAATGAAATTTAAAGCACCCCCGATCTAACATATACACACACAATTACATATACTTGAAAAATAGACATACATATATAAACATACGCACGCAAACACACTCACACGCATAAACACACATACAGAAGCACTACATATATATGTGAGTGTGTGTGTGTGTACGTGCGTGTGTGTGCGTGCTTGTGTGTGCGTATCTGCGTGTGTATGTGTGTACGTGTTTATGCATATATGAACACTCGTACATATAATCGCGTATAAGATTCCGGTAAGATAACACTTAAAAAGTATAACAACAACAACAACGATGATGACGATAACAATAACAACAACTACGAGACAACGAGGAAGCCTCAATATAGTCACCCAACGTGCTAGAAATAGTAGCTAAATCTTCACATATCATCTTAACAGTGTATTTTGAAGAACACTTGATAAAATATTCCTCGATATATTGCTTGAACAAAAGATGATATAGTGAAGACTAAGATGTCTTTATTCATTTGAGTTGAGATTAAACAACAACAACAACAACAACAACAACAACAACAACGACAACAACTACGATGATATTAATACTACTTCTTTTATGTATGACAATAGTGGTATAAATTTAGACAACGAAAATGGTAGTTGTCGTTGTGGTAGTGATGATGATGATGATGATGGTAGCGGGAGCTGGTGGCTTAATCGGTGATGGTGGTGGAGAAGCTGCTGTTGATGATGTAGGTAATGATAATGGTGCTGTTTTTGTTTCTTGTTGCTGTTGTTGTTGTGCCCGATGGTGACGATGATGATGATGATGATGATGACGGCGACGACGACGGCGATGATGTTGATGATGATGATGATGATGATGATGATGACGATGGTGATGATAATAGAAATAGTACTGCAGAAGTATCAAACAAATGTTCACAGGTAAACTCAGTGTCAGGAGTGAAATTACAGGTAGAAATGAGTGTGGAACAAATATATACATCCCAAGGTTAAACTTAAAGTCCAAATCACATTGCAAGTTATGTGATTTGCAGAGATTAGACAAATAAAGCTCTACCGCTACCATCACCGATTAGTCCACCAACTACCACTACCATCATCATCATCATCATCATCATCATCATCATCATCATCATCATCATCATCATCATCATCATCATCATCATCATCATCATCATCGTTATCATCATCATCATTATCATCATCATCATTATCATCATCATCATCATCATCACCACCACCACCACCACCACCACCGACTTAAAATTCACACTAGCTAATCTTTCATACTAACTACACGAGTTCACAACAATTCAAATAAGTCTTGTTGGAGTTTTATCATAAACATGGCATAAAAAATAACCAATATCTCAATGAGTGAGTGTCGTGGAGTTTAGTAACGCCCAACGAACACTGAGTAATTTCCTAAAAAATCAGGGTTTTTATAACTGCTCCGAATTCCAAGAACCGTATTTCGTGAAACTTTTCTTTGACGAAAGTTTGGAATTCGTATGTGGGCAGTAATTTTAACTAATGGGATACTAACAATTATGCTTGTTCGGGCAAACGACAATTACGTCATATTGCCGCCTTTTATGGCTTGCTACAACATAAAAAGAAACAATTTAGTTGGAACTAGAAGCTACCTATATTGAGAGAGAATTTTAAATTAAGAACAAAACAACAGAGAAAAGGTTAAAGAGAAGAAAAAAAGTAAAACGGAATCCCCAACTATGGACTAAAGAAAAACAAAACGGAGTGAAAACTCCACTCAGTAGTCATTAAACTTAAGTGCAGGTAATTTTATGAGAGAGGGTATATAGATTACATCGATCTCAGAATGGATGAAAAGCAAAGTCAACTCCGGCGTGTTTTCAACTCAAAACGTGAAGAACCGAAAGAAATGCTGATAAGCATTTTTGCCTGGCGTGCTAACGACTCTGCCAGTTCGCCGCCGAATCGTGAAATGTAACAATTCTTTCTACTATAAACACATTGCCTGAAATTGTAGTGGAAGGCATAGTCGATTGCACCGAATCAACCCCGAAAGAATAGGAGGCAAAGTCGACCTCGGTGGAATCTAATCCCAGAACGTAAAGCCGGAAAGAAAGCCGCTAAGGTTTTTGTCCGACATGTTGCCCAATTTACAAAAGTGATAATGGAAATAAATAATACGTCCAGAATATGCAATTAAACGCATTATTTCTGTGTCCAATCGTTCCTAAATCCGAGGTTATATACGGGTTAGATTGAGTTAATAGCTATATTCAGTGGGCAATATGCTGAGTCTTCATTGTGATGCAAACATGTAACTAACACTATATGTGACAAGGATCAAGTTCCAATTATCAAGAATGCACTTGTCCTCAGTGGCAACGAGATCAAAGAAAACCGTCCAGATTTCCAGACAACTATCACCATATCAACCGCGCAGCAATTATGAAAGTTGCTGTACATACACCTGATCACCAAATTTCAGCTGCCTGAAGAAAGATTTCTTTAGTGTTCGTATGAAACTCCTGTCTTAGGCAATGATAAAGTGAAAATATTTAAAAATATGAAATTTTTGCGTCCAGACAGACCAATAGATATAGCAATGCAAGATAACTTAATGGCGTGTAGAAGTGTGCTGCAAAGCTAAGAAATTACAATGACTTGGCGTGACAGCAGAGAGAGGATGTGTCTATTATCATTTATAGTTGACACAAAGAATATTCGAGAACTAACCATTCTAGGATTTGCAAACATTGTTAAGGCATATTTACACAGGCTTTCGAGATCTTCGGCATTGTTGTTAAACTTAAGTATATCTGTTAACCTTAAAAATTTCCTTTTGGTCATCATTGTTAACACATGGAACTTCTATTAGCGTTGAACATCCCTGTAATGCTTGAACTTTTTTTTATTTATTTACATTGAACAACTCAGCTAACCATAAGCATCTATGTTAGCCTTCAAATCTCCTGCACATATTCTCCAAGATGTAACGAATTCATGTCCCAATAAAGGAAACTACAAATAGTTAAGATAATAATATAACTTGCTGACAACACACAAAGCCTTGAATCTATTCAATCTATCAAGCTGGTACCAGAAGAGTAGAAAATAATATATTATCAGAAGAATAGAAAATATGAAAGAGCTGTTACTTGTGAACCAATCTATTTTAGAAGTAAGAAATAGGAGGAAAACACACCTTAATACAACCTGGATTGATTATAAAAAAAAAAACATTGGTAGTGAAAGCATCCCAAAAGAAACACTTGAAAACCAATCCGACAACACATAGTGCACGCAAACACCACTCAGGAAAATAACATAATTCTCATTCCTCATACTCTGCACAACAGAGTAGATGCTAAAATTCATAAAGAACAGCAAAACCAAACCCGTCGTGAGAGATAATTTGGAGTTTGAGCAAGTAGAGACAACATAGGAACAAGACAATTCCACAATATAAAAGTAGTTCTAGTTGGATATGTGGGGAAGCAGCTCCTCTTCCAGCTTCGGCTCTTTCCTTGTATATACATCCATTCGCTTCGATTCGGTCGATGGAGAAGAGCACATCACACTCTACAACGACCATAACTTCTATCAACTGCCTCTCAGGACATATTTGAACTCAGGACACATTTCAATTTCTCCATTGCTTTTTCTTCGATTTATTCCTTGGGCAAGGAGTTACTGTTTTTTGTGACCTATCATTCCCAGTCATTTTCTCACCTAGGTACTGAAGCATGATGAATGCCGTAATTTCAAAGAAGCTTTAAAGAAGCGCTTGTTAATTTTGTTATTAAATTTATTAAAACGATCGCAACTCTTTCCATTTATATTTATTAAAAGATTTTATTATTGTGACTACCTTTAACATTTTTTTTAGTTTTTGGTTTGAATGTTTTTAAAGGCAAGCAAAGCATGAAGGATCAACATAATAATAAAATAGCTCAAGCAAACAACTTTGAGCACAACATACATAAAAAATAAAAACTCAAATTAAAAATCTGTAAATCCTTAATAAAAATCATTAAAGAAAAAAAAATTATTGTAAGAAAAAAATGGATGAAAAACAAATCATAGATTAATATAACAGAACAAAGAAAGAATTACTCGAAGTTGGAGACTACTTGAAAGAGCTCTTCATCAAATCAAAAGGAATTCGTCGGCTTAAAAACGACAATGATTCCACTCTTTGATTTTAACCGAAATCGATTTTATCAGGAACCACATAAAAATGAGATAGAAATCAATGCAGAACCAGCAGTAGGAAGAATTCTGGCAAGAAGTAGGGGCAATGATGAAATCCTTTTAGGCGAGATTGGTCAAAACAACAAGTGTGGTGCCTGAACAATCGTAGAAGGTTTTATAAAACGAGAATTATTCCGAAGCTAAAGAACAATAACAAGAACAAAAAATGTGAAAGGTACCAACAGACAATAAAACCCCAAACGTATCGTTAAAATACGCAACAAGCACATAAATTATTCGCAAATTATAATAATAACAGAAGCAGCAGCACCAGCACCACCACCAGCACCACCACCAGTACCACCACC
>NC_068993.1:22497820-22498781 GCF_001194135.2 Octopus bimaculoides
ATAACAGAAGCAGCAGCACCAGCACCACCACCAGCACCACCACCAGTACCACCACCAGCACCACCACCAGCACCAATACAACAACATTAATAGTATATTAATGTGTTAAATGAAACAGTAACACACTGATTGATTTAATCAGACCTGTGACATACTTTCCTACAAACTACAACGCTTTACCTGTAACAATATCGCAAAAGATAAACAACTGGAGTAAAAAAAAAAAAAGTCTACTAATTTTCAGATGAGTAAAAGAGATACGACAAATGTTCACCGAATTATTTGAAAATGATCAGCAAAACTATAAATGGAAATTATGGAAAAAGAAAGAATGATGTGAATATTGCATGGTTTGAATACTTGAACACTTTTGACAGTATTTTCTACATGTCACGTATGGGGGTGCAATGGATGACCCATGTCTAAATAACATTCAGTCAACATTGTTCCTAAACTCGCAAAACTTTAACCCAAGCCAATCAGAATGCTTGGAGGCATTTGACTCACGTCATATCCAAATAATGTTATACAGGATATACTATGCATGTATATAATACTGACGAGTGCATAAATGAAATATTTTTGACGTCCGTCAAGATCAGCTGGGGCTAGGAAATCCCTCAGTAATAAAAAAAATAGCATATTCACGACAAGCGATAATTGTTCATACTAAAATACATGAATGTTTGTTTACTTTTTGATTGTGTGCTTATGTCTATCTGTGTATTGTGTCTATGTAGTTACTCTTTTACTCTTTTACTTGTTTCAGTCATTTGACTGTGGCCATGTTGGAGCATCGCCTTTATAGTCGAGCAAATCGACCCTAGGACTTATTCTTTATAAGCCTAGTACTTATTCTATCGGTCTCTTTTGCCGAACCGCTAAGTTACGGGGACGTAAACATACCGGCATCGGTTGTCAAGCGATGCTGGGGAGGACAAACACAGATGCACAAACATAT
>NC_068993.1:22499237-22500139 GCF_001194135.2 Octopus bimaculoides
ATATATTTACATATATATATATAAGACGGGCTTCTTTCAGTTTCCGTCTACCAAATCCACTCACAAGCTTTGGTTGGCCCGAGGCTATAGTAGAAGACACTTGCCCAAGGTGCCACGCGGTAAGACTGAACCCAGAACCATGTGGTTGGTAAGCAAGCTACTTACCACACAGCCACTCCTGCGCCTGTTCTAGAAGTCATTTGAATTTGCATATCTATATGATAGTGTATTGCTCTATGTATGTAGCAACAAGTGCACACGCACGTTCTGTCGGTTATGACGGCGAGGGTTCCAATTGAACCGATCAAGAGAAGAGCTTGCTCGTAAAATGAACGTGAGAGTGGTTCAGCAATCCAGGCGTACCCTTAAGATTCCAGTGAGACGAGGCTGTCCCTTCGAAATGCAGTTACGTCTCATTTTTATCGGCTGAAAGGACTGGAACAACGTGAAATAAAATGTCTTGCTCAAGGACACAATGTGCCACGGAGAATCGAACTCACGGTGTTACGATTGTGAGCCGAATACCCTAACGCACGTAACATAGGCACAAAATTTGAGTGAAGGAACAAAGGAATAGAACTACTGGTCTATTTGGCTGAGAACAAAGTCAACCTGTTGATACATACAAACATACATACATACATAATATATAGATACACACACATATATAGTTGAAATTTACCGAAAAACAAAAGACGAAGACAGGTGTATAAATAAGCAGGTGTATTAGTTTGACACTCGGGAAATTGAGAAAGTCTTTCACGTTTTGAGCCCACGCTCTTCAACAGAAAGGATCACGAGGAGATAAACAGATAGAGAATAAAAAACTTGTGGATTTAGCGATAAATCATGGCGCCCGTATATATACATGGCAACTATATATATATATATATATATATATA
>NC_068993.1:22500583-22502458 GCF_001194135.2 Octopus bimaculoides
GGTATGTGCATACCGACATCCACCTGTATGTATAGGTGCATATCTGGGTACAGGACATTGCAAACAAAACAGAGACGAGAAAACACACAAGCCACATAGAGAACATTCTACTTCATCAGCTACCTCCGTTTTAACACCGGCGTTTCGAAGAGCTAGGCAGGACGCATCGTTATATATATATATATATATGTATGTATATATGCATACCAATCTATGTAACTTAATACACTTGCATCACGGGAAACTAAATGACCGGTATTTATCCTGCGATAATACCTTTTTTAAATGTACCGTGTTAAGAATAACCCATAAAACTATATTAATATCAGAACAAAATAATGCAGCTGCCGAGGTGGTATTGCTGGATGCAAATTTCTGCCTCTTTGGGCTTCGTAAGTTGCAGGTACTCAGTAGCAACTGCATTTTAATAAAAAAAAAAAGACCGTCGTCGATGATATAGACCAGCAGTGATTGATAATTTATGATGTTGCAATTAGCCGGCCGAGTGAATATAAATTCGTTATATGCAACAGAAGCAGTATTAGTATGAAACAACAGTCTCTGTAAAATACTTAATGCAGATATATTACAGGAAGCTAAATTACAGTGATATTCGTCTTGAGATGATATTTCTTCTAGAGGTACAGTGTTAAAAAAAAAAGAAAAACACAAAATATGTCAGTAACATATATCAATATACTGTACGTGCAATTTAAAGGTTCAGCTTTGCCACAATATCTCATGTTTATTCCGCCTGTTAATTACGTTGAGATACACCAGTCTTCTGAATATCCAGTCATTTAAACGCTTATTTCAGGAGTAGATAATTCCGTTGATCGAGCAATTGTATTCACAAATATCCGTTTTAAAATGCGTCTACTTGTGCAAGGTAGTGGGTAGCGATTTTTTTCACTACTTCAGGGAGTGACGAGTTCCGGGCTCAGCTGGCTCCAGCTGACAGTACTCGGTATGGGCCCCTATCCAGGGTTACGGAAAGGAGATAACCTTCAAAGGAGCCCCGTAGGCGGTTTAGTGTTCTATACAACACTCTTCCGGCAGCTCCTGCAACCAAGCTGGTGCCAAACATAATGCTCTGCACTCCTTTGGAGTGACGATTGGGTTACCCAGGATTTTCTTACATCTAGCCCAGGCCTGCGCAAAACTGGAGAGGACATGAAATGTAAAAAACAGACTGGATTAGTTTATACGCAAGTCCATTGTCTCTCCACAACTTGTGTATCGACATGAGCGCACACATGTACTATACGTATGTGACTTACAGTATAGTTTCACTAAACTCCGTATAAATCTATCATTTACACTCAAACTCACTTCCCCGTCAAGAGCATCGTTCTTTTTATTATATATTTTATCAGCGTTTCATCTTCATTTTATTGGTTCATCACATCAGTTTCAACGGATAACTTTTATGCAGTATAATAAAATGGCCGTTTAAGCGCCATTATATATCACAATATTTTAGATAAAATGACATGAACCAATCACCACAGATAGTAAACTCGGGACACAGACTTGTGTTTCGTATGTTGGTAAATGTATCGACACAACCATCTCAAGTAATTAAACACCTAATAAATCAATAAAGATTAAAAAATGAGATCGAGGGAGTCGATGCATCAGTGGCAATATATATATATAAATTTTAGGCGCATATCATATATAGTTTGTGTCAAATAAAAGAAAATATGTTAATTAGAACATATATTTAAAAAAAATTGTACACATACTCAGACACTCCCGTATACGCACACTTAGGTAAAAACAAATAATTATTCTCATTCTTAGTTCAACTTTATATATATGCGTGTGTGTGTGTCTGGTGTGTGTGTGTGTGTGTGTGTGTGTGTGTGTGTG
>NC_068993.1:22502528-22504237 GCF_001194135.2 Octopus bimaculoides
TGTGTGTGTGTGTGTGTGTGTGTGTGTGTGTGTGTGTCTGGTGTGTGTGTGCTTGTGTGCGTATGTGTGTACATTTTTATTTATGACTTATTAAACTTTCATATTTATGTTTAATACGCAGTATTTACCTGGATACCTGTTCTGCTAAAAATAATGGTCTACTCTCCCTCAGATTGCATGCCACTGTTACAAAAGACTTTGCGGTACTGTAGCTCTGGATATTATGTCTAGGAACAGATGAGATTGTCACGGTCGGAGTGCGTTTTGATCTTAGATGAGCTGAATCAGAACTGATCAAGGTATAAAGGACGGGAACAACAATTGCATAAACAATAACATCGAAGAAATAACGGATATTAAATTTAGAAGTTTCAATTAATCGGAATCATTTAGAATTGGCTTGGAAAAATTACAATTATGTATAACAGTAAGCGTGTATATGTACGCATTTATGTACGCATGCATGTATGTATGTATGTATGTGTATGTGTGTATGTATGTATATATGTATAAATGTATGTATGTATGCATGCATGCATGTATGTATGTATGTATGTATGTATGTGTGTATGTATGTATGTATGTATGTATCTATCTATCTATCCGTTTGTCTGTCTGTCTCTTTCTCTCCATCTATCTATGTATCTATCATTCGAATATCCTCACACATACACGTACTTATGGGAGCACATATGTGCTTACGCCCCAAAGTATGTGCATACATTAGCATGTAATTCGTATAAGTATACGTATATATACACACGGTGTGTAATGCTCATATTATACACCCTAGCACCATTACTTGTACTTCACAGTGATTAACGCTTTTAACACTGTTAACAAATAAAGGAAACGATGTTGATGATGATGATGATGATTATGATAATAATAATAATAATAATAATAATAATAATAATAATAATAATAATAATAATAATAATGACTACAACAAAAGCAATGACAGCAAATAACAATTGCAAAAGCAACCATAAAAGGGAGAAACCTTTTTGTTGCGGTTGCCATTGGTATTGTAGTTATTGTCATTCTGTAGACATTTATGCCAAACGTTGCTGTTTCACACATACCTAATACATAGTCATAAAACAGAAACTTTTAAAAGAAGGATTCATAAAATTCTCATGGCATATCCATAAAAACACCTGGTTGATGGCGCACGCATACACATACACACATTGGAACAGAAACACACATATATAGATAGAGATACTGAAGCACACGTACACACGCAAACATATAAACACACACATACATGTCAGTCATAGACATCTGCATATATGTATGATATACTCATGCTCACTCATAGAAGTAGACGCATAAAAATATATACACAAGCACAGAAGCACATAAAAGAGGCACACGTGAATATTAACAGAAGCAGCCACATGAGGTGCACACAGACATATACATACCAGTATATGCATACGAAGAGTGAAATCTACATAGAAGTGCTTACACACATAAAGGTACATACACACATACCTCACTTGCAAAAACATATGTATATACACATACGAAAACAAGTACATACGTTATACACATTCCCGTATGCTTCCATGATTATATATATAAGCACACACACATATTTACACACACACACACACACACACACACACACACACACATATATATATATACGTATACATATGCGTGTACATATATGTATACATACATACATTCAAATATATATA
>NC_068993.1:22507330-22511928 GCF_001194135.2 Octopus bimaculoides
ACACACACACACACACACACACACACACACACACACACACACACACACACACACACACATACACACAAACATACACATACATCGTTATATATATTTTTCCCATGACACAAGATGTACAAATAACGTTATCAGAATCTCATCTGACTCGTGTACCAGAATTGCACAAAATGATGCTAACACCAATGTTTATTTAATCAGTTTTGCTATTGGTGATATGAGAAATTCAAAACTGCTCTAGTTGTATATGTGTTTATTTGGATTATGCATATCTTGAGCTTCAATATATAGCCTTCAGATTTTCTTTTTACATTTCTCTTTCGCGGAGATTTAAATCTAAACAAATTAAAAAATATGACCTATCTAATTTCCAAAGTGAATAAAGTGTTGGAGCGGAGATGG
Organism: Octopus bimaculoides; assembly: GCF_001194135.2. Classification (NCBI taxonomy): domain Eukaryota; kingdom Metazoa; phylum Mollusca; class Cephalopoda; order Octopoda; family Octopodidae; genus Octopus; species Octopus bimaculoides. The sequence goes on from NC_068993.1 coordinate 22,507,730, forward strand.
CTTGCGGAATTCGAAAGGGACAGTCTCTAAAACATGTCGGTATTCCAAAACCAAGTTAAAGCCAGCTCATGCAAGCGTAGTTCTTGTTAGGAGACAAAGCTCACAGAGAGGAAGCGCAGAATAGAAATACGTATTGTGTCTTCAAGCCACCGAACTATGACATGAAATGTGACAGCTATACTAAACCATCTTGTTGCAATCGTATGTGAACCAAAACTCTTCGCCTTGAGAGCCGTGCCATGGAATGGCTGTAATTGCTAAACCTCTCCTGACCTGATCAAGACTGATAAGCAGAATAAAATGGTGTGTAGTCAATCAGAAGTGATCAATGGTGTGTAGTCAATCAGAAGTGATCAATGGTGTGTAGTCAATCAGAAGTGATCAATGGTAAATCATTATTCACTCTTTTACTTATTTGGAGGAGACTTTATATCTGGAGACAGTCTACAGAAGCCTTGAACCCAGACTGTTTGGCTCTTAACGTGAATCATGGCCGGTGGGTTTGCGATAATTTGAGCAGCCATATCATGAAATTCTCTAGGCCTTCTTGTTGCTCCAGTTTACGCCAAGGATTGTAAGAGTTTACGCCAAGGGTTATAAGAGTATTTTGGCTGACCATCGTGTTTGCGGTGATAGCACAACTTTCCAGGTAGAGAAAGCATTGAGACACATGGCTACTGTCATCAAAATTTAATACGAAGAACACAGAAGTGAAGTAGACTGCTTGGATTTCCCATCTCCACACACACACACACACACACACACACACACACACACACACACACACACACACACACACACAATCGAACATTTATGGTGCATTTTGAAGTTGCAAGTAAGGAGCCACTTTCCTATGGCATCATCCCTGAAACAACTAAAGGAAGTTTTGCTTTACGAATGGTTTAAAGTCACCCTAACAATCCCTGAGAATCTGTATAGGTCAATTACTCGACGTAACAAAGATGTAATTGATGCCAAAATTGGACCAACTTCGTCTCAAATTCTCAAACTTTCATTTTACAAAGTCGTTTCAATATTTTGTCTAACTGTTGTACGTTACCGAGATTATCTTTAACTTAACTAAAGAATATTACGGTATATATATATTGTACAGTTATACTGCAACATAAATTTCAAATTTTGGCACAGGGCCAGCAGTTTCGGGGTAAGGGACAAGACAACTACATCGACCCCAGTCCTAAACTGGTACTTATCTTATCGACCCCGAAAGGAAAAAAGGCAAAGTCGACCTCGATGGAATTTGACTTTAGAACGTAAAGATGGACGAAATGCAGCTAAGCATTTTGTCCGGCGTACTAACGATCCTTCCAGCTTGCTGTTGTAATATTATTTCAACATTTCCTCTTTTTACATTCAGAACTCTCGTCCTTTGTTTCATACGCCTAAATACAAAGTAGACAGCATTTATGAATTCTGAGGTGCATATACCATCATCATCATCTTCACCACCACCACCACCACCATCATCATCATCATTATCATCATCATCATCATCATCATCATCATCATCATCATCATCATCATCATCATCATCATCATCACTATTATCATTATCATTATTGTTTTTGTTGTTGATGATGATGATGATGATGATGATGATGACGAAAAATACCTTAGGAATGAGAACCCAGGTTCGAAATTTCCTCAGGACACCTGATGAAGGCTGGAGGATATCAGCCGAAACGTTGTGTTAACAACAAACAAGATGAGGACAAATATCCGTCAAATGTAAATAATATTCATAATTCCTCATCTCTTAAATATAGAACTCTAAGGAGTCTAGCAAATTTGTATTTTTGAGCACTTGTTTATAGGAATCAGTAGAAAAATTATTTGCTGATGTATACAGATGTCTGCTAAACAGATAAACAATCCGTTCTACTATAGGCACAAAGTCTGCAATTTTGGGGGAGGGGGATAGTCGATTACATTGGCCCCAGTACTCAACTGGTACTTATTTTGTCGACCTTCTTGCTCTCGTGAGATCCATCGGCACGGGCAGCTTCGACTGAAGCTGCCGCACAACGAAGTCGAATCCCTGTGGTATCTCGAAATCCCTTACACCGGTGAATCACGTGTGTCACGAACACGATTCGTTTTAAGGGAGATGTTCTCTGTTAGCGTATAATATTAGTTTCAAATTTTGGCACAAAGCCAGCAATTTCGGAAGAGGGGATAAGTCGATTACATCGACCCAAGTGTTCAGCTCTTATTTATTTTATCGATCTCAAAGGATGAAGGGCAAAATCAACCTCAGCGGAATTTGAACTTTGAACGTAAAGACAGTCGAAATGCCGCTAAGCATTTCGCCAGCGAGCTAATGATTTTGCCTGCTCTCCGCCATCTATTAGCGAATAATATTAATTTTAAATTTTGGCACAAGGCCAGCAACTTTGGGGGCTGGGGTAAGTCGATTACATCGACCCGTAGTACTCAACTATCGACCCAAGAAGTATGAAAAGAAAAGTTAACATCGCTGGAATTAGTATTCAGAACGTTAATACGCACGAAATGTCGCTAAATATTTTCCACGACGTGCCAACGATTCTGTCTGCTTGCTGCCATATGTTCAAATATACATATTTGAATCTGCTACAACGTATTAAAAATGATTAGATGGTTGGATTCTCACAGTTCTACGGGCACCTGTGTATTATTATCTGTTTGGCAGGAATCTACACGCATCAGCAAATAGTTTATTTGCTGATTCCTGTAAACAAGAGTTCTTGTCATTGTGAGATTCATCGGTTACGGGTAGCTTCGATGATGAGACGCCCGACAGCGTCGAAACACCACAGTGACTCGCAGTCCCTGGTATCAGTAAATCATAGGTTTAATGAAAACACACCACTACAAGGGAAGAGATGTTTTGCGATAGCGAATAACAACAGCAGTCGGCCATTCACATTAAAATCTGTCATGTACGTCAATGCATGAAATGTGCATTCGCTTTTATTCTGATGATTTTATTATGCAGTCAGATTGTAAGGTAATCACTGCATAACGGATTTATTCATTAATGAAATAAGCAGTTACTCGGACTATTGGTTTATAATTATTTGGGTATTAATCAACACAAGTCGTGAGTCTAAAAGTCAGAAAACATAGCTAAGGAAGTTCTAGCTACAAACTGTTAAAGTCATTATACAAATGTATAAAACATTCCTGAAATTTAGCTTGCAATAAGTGTATATAGACGTGTGTAGTGACGTAGATGTTCAAATTCCAAAGAAAGATCAATATATCGGTGTTAGAAACTGGCACTTTCTCTACTGGGAAATTTGAAAATAAGACTAGAATACATACATACATGTATATATAAACTTGGAAGAAATATATACATATAAATATATATTTTTTTCTTTATTGCCCACAGGGGGAAAAACTTAGAGGAGACAAACAAGGACAGACAAAGGGATTAAGTCGATTACATCGACACCAGTGCGTAACTGGTACTTATTTAATCGGCCCCGAAAGGTTGAAAGGCAAAGTCGACCTCGGCGGAATTTGAACTCAGAACGTAACGGCAGACGAAGTACCGCTAAGCATTTTGCCCCGCGTGCTAACGATTCTCCCAGCTCGCCACCATTCATATATATATGTATGTATATGTATATGTGGGAATACATACATACACACACACACACACACACACACACACACACACACACACACACACACACATATATACACATAGATATCTGTTTATCTGTATGCATATATATATATATATATACGTAAAGATAAAATATGTATATATATGTATTATGTATGTGTGTGTATATATATATATGTATGTATGTATGTATGTATGTATGTATGTATGAGTTTGTGTCTGTGTTCGTGTCCCCCGCCATCGCTTGACAACCGATGTTGGTGTGTTTACGTCCTCGTAGCTTAGCAGTTCGGCAAAAATGACCGATAGAATAAGTTGTGGGGTCGATTCGTTCAACTAAAGGCAGTGCTCCAGTATGGCCGCAGGGAAATGACTGAAACAAGTAAAAGAATCAAAGAATATATTTATTTACATATTTCCATTGATACATAGACGCGCGCGCGTCCTTCCCCACTCACATGTGTACATGTGTGTGTGCGTGTGTGTGTATGCATATATCCATCAAATGTAATTAATGTATATATATGTGTATATATATACATTTATATATATATATATATAT
>NC_068993.1:22512417-22518026 GCF_001194135.2 Octopus bimaculoides
TATATATATATATGTATATATATATACACATATATATACATTATTTACATTTGATGGATATTTGTCCTCATCTTGTTTGTTGTTAACACAACGTTTCGGCTGATATACCCTCCAGCTTTCATCAGGTGTCGTGGGGGAAATTTCGAACCTAGATTCTCATTCCTAAGTTATTTTTCGATGTTGCTGTTGTTGTTATTATTATTATTATTATTACTATTAATTATTATTATTATTATTATTATTACTATTAATTATTATTATTATTATTAATTATTATTATTATTATTATTATTATTATTATTATCATTATTCAGGTCACTTTTCATTTATTTGCCAGCCACTAATATTTAAACAGGTCACTGCTGGTATGAAGCACCTGGTAAAGTTCTGAATGATCACAGAACTTTGTAGAAATACATACCGTAGTAGTAGATTGGTCAGTTATGGTCCTAGTGATGAAGGAACGTCCGGCACGGTATAGAGATAGTATATCTCTGGGGTTTGCCAATAAAATTAAAAAAACTAGAGAACAGTTCAGCGTTCTACTGCAGGGATGGAGGTGGGGAGAGGGCCCCAGCGATTTCTCTTTTGATGTCCGATACTGTCTCAAGATGAAAAGCGGTGAAGCATTCTATGGTGGCAGTTGTAAGGAGAGTGGTAAAAGCGCTGGTGGCGGTGTGTTTGTGATAGCGGTGGTTGTGATGATGATGGGAAATCATGGTGGTAGTGGTTGTGGAGATAGTTATATTGTTGGCGAACTTGCCGATGTTTATAGTATTGTTGATGATGATGGTGTTGACGCTGATGAAGCTATTGGTGATGGTGCTACTGGAAGTAGCAATGTTAGCGATAGTTATGATGCTGATGGTGGTAGCGTTGGTCATAGTGGTGATGTTTATGATGATGATGATTTGGCGACAATGACAGAGATGACCACAATTTGTTCTTCTGTTTAGTGATACCGAAAATTTGATTTAAATTCAATCGCAGTTTTATTCACCGGTTCTTTCGTTTTACTTATATCATTCATCTTTTCGGATGTAGTTGGTTTGGCTGTCAGCATTCAAAAATTAAAGTTTATCGAAAACTTAAAAAATTTGGCACATTAATATATTTTTCTAAGCTGAATTGCTGAAGTTATTTCACGTTTTCCAGGTAAACGTTTTTAAAAAGATATATAGGTTGTAGGCGCAGGAGTGGCTGTGTGGTAATCGAACATTGTAAATATAATCAAATTATTATTGTATATTTAAAATTGCAAATATTTAATCGATACAGCTACTTCACCCCTTTTATGTTTGTCTGTCTTTGTTCGTCCCCTCTTTGTAATGCCATTATGGCAAATATTTATGTAATAAAGTAGCTTGCTTACCAGCCACATGGTTCTGGGTTCAGTCCCACTGCGTGGCACCTTGGGCAAGTGTCTTCTACTTTAGTCTCGGGCTGACCAAAGTCTTGTGAGTGGATTTGGTAGACGGAAACTGAAAGAATCCTGTCGTATATATATATATGTATATGTATGTATTTGTGTGTGTGTTTGTGTGTCTGTGTTTGTCCCCCAACATCGCTTGACAACCGATGCTAGTGTGTTCACGTCCCCGTAACTTAGCGGTTCGGCAAAAGTAACCGATAGAATAAGTACTAGGCTTACAAAGAATAAGTCCTGGGGTTGATTTGCTCGACTAAAGGTGGTGCTCCAGCATGGTCGCAGTCAAATGACTGAAACAAGTAAAAGAGTAAAGAGGTTTAAAATTTGATCGTTTTCATCCAACCCGGAAATAGGATCTGGAAGCTGTTATTTTGTGCGTGACTGCACGTGTTGTCAACATTCTGAAAATAGCACGTGCTTTTGCATGAAACTAAACAAATCAAATTCTGCTTAACGTACGATATATTGCCTCTCATAACTTTTTTAAAATTTGGAAATTTCAGAATATTTTTACGAATTTGTACTCTACACACGGGAATTATATTAAAAAAAAAAAATTAAGGGGCGGTGGCATGATTTAAGGCCTATTTAGCTGTTGTTTTTAGCACATCTCACGACCAGGGTACAAGCAATATATGGGCAGAAGCAACAAAATACAGCGTCAACGCATGTGGCATCGCGTAGATTATATTTATCAACACACGTGCTTTTTCTCTGACAAAAGAGTGCTCATGTTTGGCTTGCTACTATGGAAACAGGCCAAGAATGTGTCTTTGGCTTACGATTGGCTAAAATTACCCCAAATTTTCAAACTTTAATTGCTAACAACTTTTTATTTATTGATTTATAGCGAAAATGATTTTCACGGGATTCCTTAGCCTATAAAAAGTGTATCATTACACTGAATCAATTTGAACAGAAATTGACCTTGGCAGCCAAACCAATTAGATCCATCTTTTCTTCTCTTTCTGTCTTCTTTCTCATTTTTTCTCTCTCTCCCTCCCTCCCTATCTTTCCCTACCTCCCTATCTATCTATCTATCTATCTATCTATCTATCTATCTATCTATCTATCTATCAGTTTATCTATCTCTAGGTGTACTCACGTGCACAAACACGCACACATGCACTCAGACACAAACAAACACGCGCATATATACACACATATCTATATTATATGGAAACATGCGAGCAAGATTATAAAACTGGAAAAGTACAGGACAAGTTATTACATCTGGTAAAGTACAGAACAACAAAAGCTTTACTTAAAATATTACAGCTAAGGATAAAATTTCAAAAATATTTAGATTTCAAAAATTTTAGCTTTTATTAAAACTAAACAATTATTACAAGTTATTACTTCTATTTGTTATTACTTGTTACTTCTGTTAAAAATTAAAAAATAACTCAAAATACTTTCTGCATTTAAAAAAAAATCATTTAAAAAATTATTAATTAATAATTAGAAATTTGAAAATGGGTTATAAAAAATAATAGTAGCACATAATTAGTACAATAAATAGAATGATACAAAAATTAGTTATATATTACAGTAAAATCTACTTATAACAACGAATTCACAATAAAATTTGCTTGAGTTATTGCCTAAGTTATTGCTAAGTCTTCACATTTTTAGTCTTGACTCATTGACTATTTTTTACATAACGAATTTGCCTACCACATATATTATTCTACTTTGCATATAACTTTAGCTATACTGGTATTTTTAGCTCTCTGGTGTGTCATTATTTTAACAAAATGATGGTACCTTTTTTAATTATTATGTTACTTTTTAAATTAAAATCAAATAATTTTTAATATTCAAATGTTATACTAAGCTGTAATATTTTAAATAAAAAATTTCTTGTTCTGTACTTTACCAGATGTAATAACTTGTCCAGAAATTTTCCAAGTGTAATAACGTGTCCGAAACTTTTCCAGTTTTATAATCTTAAGAATACTATTTCTCTTGCTCGCATTTTTCCATGCAATCCATGCTTTTTCCAGGCTATGCGACTATGCTAATTAATAACGTGTCAAATGTGTCAATTAGCAGTGTCGTTGATAATTTTTTTTACCGCAATGATGCTGGTGACATATATTAAAAGTTCCTTATAGAACTATATTCATAAAAAAGTATGGAACTATATTATCACCCTCAAATTTGAGAAACAAACACTCATAACTTTTTTCATTTAAAACGTCATTGCATGAGATTGATACCATAACATTCCTCGAATTGAGTTCTATCATTTATGCTCATTTAAAATATAGTTAGTTTTTAAAATAAAAAAAGTTAACCATACTTAAATCCAATTTTTTGTTTTACTTATATTTTTTCCTGATATTTTACCTCACAACTTTTTTGATACATATTTTTGTTGCATGGGGCCAATATTATGAAATTTTTCATGCTTTCTTTTATCATTGAAGTTAAGATAAATATATTTTGCTTTTAAAATAAAGAAGTTATTTAGATTTAAACTTCATTGGCGGCGTTACTTACTCTCCTATAGCGTTGCTGCAAATTTTCATGTAAACTTTTTTCTAGTGAACCAAATCTCAATTCTTTTATAGCAAAATGTAGCTAGGACCAGTACTCTTCAAAAATGTTAACAGTTTTCAATTTGGTCAAGAGCTAAATTTGCGACAAGCTCTGAATGAGGGTGCGTGTGAGTAAATTGCGGCCTTAAGAATATTATTCAACTACTACAGTAGTTGAACGAAACATATATGTAGCTTGCATACATGCTTGCGCATACACACACGCACGCACACGCACTCACACACAAATACGCACCCCCACACAAACGTATTGGTAATTAGTAAGGGATTTTTCCAAGCGTTTACCAGTTTTCTTACAGTTTTCTATTCAAAATAGGTTATTAGGCAGTTATCATATAAATCCAGTAATAATTGTCATAAGATAAGGATTTAGAGATATATTCCGTTGGATTATTCTAAGTATATTTCCTTAAAAGGAATTAAAGGTAAAGCTAATACTATATCGTAATAATCCTCATTATTATTCTTACATATATATATATATATATGTATATATATATATATATATATATATATATATATATATATATATATATATATATATATATTATATAATAAAATATAGTTTGTATTTGTATGAGTGTGTGTGTGTGAGTATGTTCCTTATGCATTCGAAAACTGAGTAGCCAATTTTGACGTATGAGGTATCAAAAGATTCAGTAATCTTTCGGCTATTAAATAGACTATGTTTTTTGGCACGACCCTTATTTTATTACAAAAATAACCTCGGAAATGAGGTCGGGTTGCACAATTTTGATGTCTTTAGCTATGGGAGGCAGCTCTGCTTGAACAATCTTAAAATAGATGGAGTTTTACCAGAGAATGAAACTTCGAAGATATACCGTCAGCTTTATTAGTATTATTTAGTAAATAATCTTTTAATGTGAAGTATATTTGTTTGTATTTTGTTTAGCCCAGAGATGCCTCTGATGTAGCAGACCCATTGCATAATTTTCTTTTCTTCCTGAAGTACTGTAAATCTGTGTCTTTCTTTTGACGAAAGTGTATGTTTTAAAAGAGATTTGGCTGCTATTTGTAGTAGCCCATGATACCACAGAATATTTTTCACAATAATTTTAAAAGAAATCTGGATATCTTTCTTACTGCTAGCCATTCAACTTCAAATTACAATTGTTAATTGTTGGAAGTTAAGTTGACTGAGATGTACATATAGTGATATCGTATAGAGTGGAATTTCAATACGAAGTTTTGAACTCATTATCTTATGGTTAGTAATCCATTACCTTAAATTTGGAGCCATGAAGTCTTCAAACATTATTTTATTGGGTTTAGTGTTTCGACTGTCGCCATGATGAGGGATCACTTTCAAAAATTACTCATGCGAAGCATTACGACGACCAAAGCTGTAAGAACTTCTGAAGTTTTAATAAAGTCATGTGAACCGTTCAAACAGACATGTAGATAATTTAAAAAGGAAAAAATCCTCAACGAAGTTTTTTTGCGTAAAATTGCACAAATCTGTCCTAATCGAGAGGCCTATCTGTCGGGGAAGGCATGGTCTGACATGGAATAAATAGAAAATTATATAAGACATTCTATTGTAAAAATTGCCCGGCAACGACGGGCTATTCAAGTAATATATATATATATATATA
>NC_068993.1:22518252-22522777 GCF_001194135.2 Octopus bimaculoides
ATAGTCGTATAACCCTTGCTAGCATGAAAGACAGACGTAAATACAAATGACTATAAATATGTTTATTTCTTTATTGCCCACAGGGGGCTAAACATAGAGGAGACAAACAAGGACAGACAAAGGGATTAAGTCGATTACATCGACCTCCAGTGCGTAACTGGTACTTATTTAATCGACCCCGAAATGATGAAAGGCAAAGTCGACCTCGGCGGAATTTAAACTCAGAACGTAACAATACACGAAATACCGCTAAGCATTTCGCCTGGCGTGCTAACGATTCTGCCAGCCCGCCGTCTTAATATATGACTATATATATGTTGACATACACACATGAAAGTATCTCCCTCACTACATATACACACAGACACACATATATAGTTTTATTTTTGTATTTGTTTTTCAAGACACTTGATATGAATATGTCTACAGCACTTAAAGCGGTGATCTGGCAGAATTGTTAGCACTCCGGACAAAGTGCTTAGAGGCATTTTCTACGTCTTTACGTCTGAGTTCAAATTCACTGAGGTTGACTTTTACCTTTTATCCTTTCGTGGGTTGATAAAATAAAACCAGTTGAGCACTGGGGCTGATATAATCTACTTACCCACCACCCCGAAATTACCGGCCTTGTGCCAACATTTGACACTAATATTTGTACAACACACACACCATTAATATATGAACATAAATCTGTTTGTTGATTTGTCTATTTTTTCTGTCTTTTGTATGATTTTCACCCAGTGAATGGAGCAGCTGCAGAACTTAAACTCCGCAGCTGTTATATTGATTACAAACTACGAGTTAGCAATTGTTATTTTAGATGATTTACCTCACCTCATTGCCAATATTTCAATTAATTCAAGAAATAAAATATGAGGAGTCTTAGAGACATAGGGACCTATATATGTTTCTAATGTGATCTGAAGAATCTCGTACCAGAGTGTAAGACAATAAAAACCTCATATCATTATGCAAACCATTTTTTTTCTTACTTTTCGTTACACTGTGCTTCCAAAGCCGACACTAACTGCCACGTTATTTATAAAGTTAATTGGAAATATATTTCCATAATTTAACAATAGTTTCCTTCTCCTAAATAACAAATTTCAATAATTTGCAAATATTAATCCTCAAGAAATTTTTCACATTCTCTGCAGAAGATGGCTTATCCTTGACGGGGTGAAAATCATGTTTGGAAAATTGGTCTGCACTTATCTTTAATCTAACTGATTGAGAAAATGGTGCTCGAAATGCTTCAACAATTTGAGAGGCTTCACAAAATTGCTGTTAGAAAATATATTTCGCATGAAACAGCTTACATTGAAATTTAAAGTAAATATATCAAGAATTAATGTTTATCGCTACATCAATGTAACTGTTGGGCATTACTAGTTTTTAACCCCAGGAAGAGCCTTCTCCAATAACTGGAAGAGGCTCTTGCTGGGGTTAAAAAGGGTAGTAACATTGAAATATGGCGATAAACATTACTTCTCAGTATAATTACTACCTCCATCTCTTATAGAGATTTTCTATCTACTTCACTTATATTAAGAATTTCTTCCTATCTGTGTTGAAGAGTTTCTCAGTAATTTCATCACACGAAACATTTTGAGACCTGATGATTTAAGTACAATTAATGTTATTGATCTTAGAATATAGCTCAGGATACTTTGCAATTATTGTTGTGTCATTTCCGAAAGAATTTCGAGTAAATATTAAAAATTTCTTTATTGCTTTACAAAGCAAATATTTAAGGTCTTTTATCATGAGAACTGTTTGTAAACTGAGAGTTGCTCGAGGCATTGAATCAAACTTATGCTATTGAGGGAAAGACAAAATCAATTATTCCAGTATAATTATGAAACTTCCATTATAGTTCTCAAAAAATATTATGAAAAAATTAATAAAGAGTTGACGGAGTCCATTATGCAAAATCAACCTCTAAATCAGAAAAAATGCCAATGAAATTTTAATTTAATTTATCCTAGCAATAATAGGGTGACTTTATACCGCTTCCTTTTATTGACAACATTTATGATCACTCTCTTTTTAATGCCGCATTTTTCAGAAATTGCTAAAAGAAATTTCACCTTATTCATCAATAATAAAGTTAAAAATAGTATCTTTTCCCCAACGCTCACCTTAAATGCGTTAACGAGATCCAAATCTTTGCACGATGCCATTAACTGCATGAAATGGAATCCACAGTAGTCTTGTGAGGGCATGCCAGAAAAACTGATAAAGCAATGAAGTAGTTTAATGAATATATTCTCTTTTAATATAATAGAAGCAAAGTTAAACGTATTCTTATCTGTTTAATGTTTTATAACGTCTTTGAATTGATATTTAAAAATTACTACATTTTCGTGTATTTTGGTGAGCTTGCGTGAAAAATTTATTATCAGAAAATAAGCTTTAACAACCCAGGGATTCACATGACGCTATACATCATAACATTCACAAATTAAGTCAATTACGGTTCGTTTTTTCAGCGCGATCGTTCTAACTCAAGAATGTACATATGTTAAGCTCTGGTGTGAAACATGAACCTACGACTGTATATCCCAAATAACTCGTGATACTCTCTTAAGTACTACGATCATGTAATCAAGTTGGTCGTTGTATGTCTCTTTCTATCATTTCGAGTACTGACTTTAAGAAGGTGCCCCCACTAAAAAAGCTATTCACTGCTTTTAGTGTCGTGTTTGTGTCAGTGATCCAGACGAATGAGTGAAGAGGTGATATCTGACGTAAAGTGTGGCCAATAGACATGACGGCTGATATATTGCTGCACAATAAATCAACGTTTTCATTTATTTCAAGTGGCTTCTATCGATCTTCTGGCATGCGAAGACATTTAACTTTAACTAAGAGCAGAAAGTCAGATGGTGTACTAATAAATATTGTTTTCTGAAAGCCATCACTTCTTACTCACGTTAGTGAAAAACTATTCCGTTGCCTCAGTTTCTATCTTCGTCTGCATGAATTTCCATTCTACATCTAAAGTGTCTTGTTTGCACATATGATACCTTTCATTCACGATGTATCTGTCAAAATTAGGAACTAAAAAAAAACAAAAAAAAACAAAAACAAAAAAACAAACAAACAAAAAAGCAAAAGCATTTGTTTATACAAACGATGCTTCACCTAGAACAACTGGTAAGTTTTATTGCTAGAGACGTAGTAACTGCATATACAAAGCGTTCTGTGGCGTGAAACTTTAAGAACACACAAATCACAATTTTCACAAAAACACAATCGTTAAAAGAAAATATAATTGGTTTAAAGGAATCGCAAGTCTTGGCTCCAAGGAGGAGGGTTCTATGTTGTCTTTCGACTTGCTAGAAAAACCAACCGAATCTTTCTCAAATCACGTCTCATAAGGGCAATGACAATAGATAACAACTTAATACGTCTGATGTTCGACATCACTTAGAGATTATGAGTTCAAATCAAGCTATAAATGGGGAGTGCTTTCCTGTTGCCTTTAAGGTAGACGCTACATTTATCGTCATCTATCCTCCATTGTAGAAAAATTGAACTCCCAAAATGCGTTGCAATTTAATGTAACTGATATCGAGTAAACATCTGCTATGATAATTAAAAGTTAATGGAGTGAAAATTGTCATTAAACGTTTTAACTAATGAAGCAACTCACTTTGCATGGTTAAACTCTGAAGGATTGTACATCCTTCGTTTTCTTTTTTCTCTTTCTTCCATCTATGTATGTATGTATGTATGTATGTATGTATGTATGTATGTATGTACGTATGTCTATTGGGCAAGTGTCTTCAACTATAGCCTCGGCGACCTATCAAGGCTTTGTGAGTGGATATGGAAGATGGAAACTGAAAGCCCGTCGCATATATATATATATATATATATATATATATATATATATATATATATATATATATACATATACATACAACGGGCTTTATATATATGTGTATATACATATATATACCTGTGTGTGTGACTTTGTGACTGTGTTTGTTTCCCCTCCACCGCTTGACAACCGGTGTTCGTGTGTCTACGTGTCTGTAACATAGCGGTTCGGCAAGAGTAGGGAATACAATAAGTACCAGGCTTTCAAAAAGGTAGTAGGATCAGTTCATTCGACTAAAATTTCTTCAAGGAGGTGCCCTAGCATGGCCGCAATTCAACCAGTAAAACAATAAAAGATAACAGATAAAAGATCTAAATAAACATATACATATATTCATGCATATGTGTTTAATTTTATACCGATGCCACTCCGAGGACCAACTCCAGAGTCAAATCTACGGTTTAAATTGGATTTGGTACTTGCATACCTTCAGCATCCAACCCATATTTGATGCCACTAATGTTGTTTGCCTCACTGTGAGATCTCTGTTATCACACCTAGCTCTTTGCGGCGTCCTACGTGTTGATGTACCTTAGTTCTAAAGAATCCTTATAACCAAATCTCTCCCTCTCACTCTCTCCCGTTCTCTCTCTCTCTCACTCTCTCCCGTTCTCTCTCTCTCTCTCTCTCTCTCTC
>NC_068993.1:22524016-22525097 GCF_001194135.2 Octopus bimaculoides
ATATAAATATATATATATATATACATAATTAGCTGTCGTAATTGTAACATCCATATCTCCTCTTCTTTAATTTTCTGTCATTTGTACTCTGTGTAAGTTTGCTCTGTTAATATACACATATCTATATATTTATACTTAAATATTCAACGTCTGAAAGTCTTCAGTCTTTGCTTTCTTTCTATTTATATCTATACATACATACATACATACATACATACATACATACGTGCTGGACTCACAATCGCTAGTTCGTGATTTCAATTCCTAGACCGGGTGGTGCATTGTGCTCTAGAGCAAAACACTTCATCTCATGTTCCTCTGCAATCACTTCGACATCTGAGGCGTAGTACACAATACACCTGTTCAGACAACGTCGATTTCACGAAGAAAGGGAGCTAATGTGCGGCACGAACATTTTATCATTATAAGCAAATCGATTAAAGCGGCAGCACATTAAAACTTTATCAAACATATCACTTAGCTTGATCTGCTTTAATTCGGTTATAGAATAATTAGTGATGGACATCATAACTATTTGGAGGATAAATCTAGAATATAGTTTCATGGGAATTGTTTTGTATTTGGCAGTGATCTGTACTGAGACCGAAGGCTTATCTTTATTTCAATGAAAAAAATCATAACTTTTGTTTCTTTACACTCTTGCGCATATTTATTTCTTAAATATTCTTAATGACTATCATAGGACTTCAACATAAAAGTGTAATATTTACTTTAAAAGGGTGGAAAAGAATTGCAATTATTAAAATTTTGAAATACAATAAGAAAATATAATATAAAAAAATTTAAATTTATATTATGGTCTAAGGGAGGGAATCCTGTGACAATGTTAAAGTATCTTCCCTTGAAAACTCCGGCCTCGGAATCATAATTGCTACGACGCTGATAACAAATCGTTTATGTATCTCTGTTCGTTATGTATATTATGTATGTATGTAAACATGTTTAAATACATATATATATACAACAAGTATATATATATACATATATATATATCGTTTGTAGAAAACATAAATTCGAAAGAAGAAGAGCGCACTCTAAGATGTAGAGCAGTGTATATATA
>NC_068993.1:22526039-22528081 GCF_001194135.2 Octopus bimaculoides
ATATCATGGCAAAAAATGTTCATGAGGCTAGCGTTGTTCAGCTCTCCTTTATAAGGAAACGAAAAAGAGTGTTTTGGAGAAGGCTGTGACTCCAAGACCTTCCCCATCTCCAAGACCTTCCCCATCTCCAAGACCTTCCCCATCTCCAAGACCTTCCCCATCTCCAGTTATCTGTGGTGGCTCCCTGTCCATGATATTCTATTTGATATTGGGTATGTCATTCCGCCGGTCACTGTATTTCTAGATGAAGCGGGATCGGGAAATGGAAATTTTTTTATTCCTGTAATTGAAGGGTATACCCCTCTTTAAAACCGCAATTGCACACCATGTCTCTGCGTGACACTACACATAGTCTTCAACGTTTATATCTTTATATAACAGATGTTATTCGGAATCATCATGTTTTTATCAATTGCTTTATGTTCTGCGATCATGCTGAGTCACTGTTTTGAAGAATGGGAGTAGGTTAAGTAATCGATCCTGTATCCATTTTGTGTTAACTTTTGGGGACGATTGTGACCCAGTGGTGGATGGACGAACACAAAGGCTCAAACATAAGTACATATACACACTTACATTTTGGTCGTATTCCACACAACTTCTGTCCAAAAAATTCGCTCGTAAGCGTTTGGTTGACCAAAGGATATAGTACAGTACACTTACCCAAGCTGACGCTCTGCGGGACTAAATTCGAAGCCACTATATATAGATTACATCTATTCCAGTTTATTGAATAGTCTAGCTTGTGAAATGATTATTTCCTCAATATCATTGTTAATAGATCATTCTTTCAGGTGATAGGGCTAATTAGGTAATTTGTCTGCATTTCAGCGTGTCTAAAGTATCAATTATGGTCAAACTACCACAACTCAATTTTCAGTCAGTGTTATCCTATAATGTTTGTATTATATTGCGTGACTAAGTATATCTAGTGTATTTGTCTTTAATTGCTCTAGCACTCATCTAACATCATTTGATACTCCAGAGTGCTTAATAACCATGCTGCACTTCTGAGAATTAGGAAATAAATTCCAATATTCGGTTGATACAATTTCAATAATAACAAAGATACATTGAGTGATTTTACATCATCAAGCTTGCACTTCGCTACTTTCCTTTCTTTCTTTGATGCTGCATGAAAACAAAACTGGAAACAACTTACTTTTGACAAATTAGATATTTCATTTCTTTGAGACCTGGAAACAAAGTGTCGCGGAAATACTCTGGGTTTACAAACACATGCTTAAATATTCTTTTCTACTCTAGAAACAAGGCCCGACATTTTTGGGGAGGGGGCCAGTCGATTAGATCAGCTACAGTACGCAACTGGTACTTAATTTATAGACCCCGAAAAAATGAAAGGCAAAGTTGACGTCGGCGGAATTTGAACACAGAACATAAAAACAGACGAAATACGCTACGTATTTCGCTCGGCATGCAAATGTTTCTGCTAGCTCGCCGCGTGCTTAAATATTAAATAAATGATTTTACCTATGGTATTGAAAAATCACATAGTTACGAAGCGTTGTTCTCAACCATACAACTACATCCAGGCTATATTAAATGATATTTCATGTAACTACATATCGATAAACAGTCAAAGCTCAAAGGATCGTTGTTTTGGGTTCAATCATGTTGTGCAGTATCCTGGGTAAGTCTCCTCTGCGAGGAAACTTATGGTGGATTATGCTTGTCCCTCATGACCTCTTGACGACCACTTTGTTTGATTATGACCACGTAACTTAGCGATGCAGCATAGGAAACTGATAGAACACATACCAAGATTAAAAGAAAGTTCTGGGGTCGATTTTTTCTTCTAAAACTTTTCAAAGCAGTCAGAGGTGGCGGGTGGTAAGGAGTTTGCTTCCCAACCACATGGTTCCAGACTCAGTCCCACTGCATAGCACCTTGGCCGAGTACTTTCTACTATAGCGTAGACCTGGTCAAGACCTTGTGAGTGGATTTGGTAGACACAGAGACTGAAAGATATCCGTCGTATATATACATACATACATACATACATACATATATATATATATATA
>NC_068993.1:22528181-22529248 GCF_001194135.2 Octopus bimaculoides
AACCTGGAACCATGAGGTTGGGAAGCAAGCTTCTTACCACACAGCCACGCCATACATATATAATGTACGTGTATGTATACATACACATTCATAGTATGCTCATATGTATGTCTGTTACTGCGCTTTTGCGCGTGTTGTATGTAGAACAGATATAGAAAAAAAGATCAATTCAAGTATGACAGGATATGGTTAGACTTCTGACATGTAACATTTTACAAGAACTGGCATCTCGTTTCCATATATTCTTCACACCAGTTATTTGTTCACACACACGCGTGCACGGATGTATGTGTGTATGTGTGTATTCACCTATATGCTTGTGTATTAGTGTGTGTATGCGCGTATGTCAGCCGCTCATCATTGTCTATCTTTATAGCACTTTCTGAATCAGCCTATGTATTCTGCCTGCCCATCTGTTCATGTCGATATAAATGTACGCCTGTGAAATCACAATAAGAGCGTTTTCATAACATGTTATCGTCTTCTTTTTACGTCAGCCTTTCATACATTGCTTGCCAACAACCATACGTTTACACGCACAGGCGTTTCGACACGAGTGCTGTATGTGTGTATATATATATATGTAAGCATGACTGTATGCATGTGAGTATATCTATCTATCTATCTATCTATCTATCTATCTATCTATCTATCTATCTATCTATCTATCTATGTTTCTATGTATGTGTGCCTACTTGCGCATGCATAGACAAGTATATAAAGATGCATACGTACATGTGTGTGCAAGTATTATGTGCAAGTGCACTCTTGCTGCATAGTCACAGTAATCAACTGCCTTTTACCCCACTTACAACCAGCTTCAGGTGAGAAATACGAACTCTTAGTCTGATCTAACGTCGATGTATTATTTACATGTTGTTACAGCCTTCGGCGTTGGATCAACTGCTGGGTAAGTGACCTTTTTTTTAACATGCGCGCACACATGCGTACACTCACCCATGTACATATAGAGACACACACACATACACGCACATACATGTATGTTCATATGTATGTATTTATGTGTGTATGTTTCTTCATATAAATATATGTATATATATATATAT
>NC_068993.1:22538285-22541588 GCF_001194135.2 Octopus bimaculoides
TATATATATAGGTAGGTACATAGAAAGATAGATAAATAGATAGATGTACAAGTATAATAAACGGAATGGAAAAAGTTCAAATCAGGCAAACTACAATGAACACATGTATACGGATTTCATTAAGATAAATTTGTCCAACATGATTATGGGCACTATAATTGGCAAATGTAGACTATGCATAAAATATCATACACTATCCCTCACTTGTCGAATTCTCCTGTATTAAATTAGTTTTCCGATGCTATTCATTCATGTAACCACAGATATTACTCAACTTTCATGAGACTTTTTAAATCCGAATATACTTAACAATAGCCTTACTAAGTTCCGCGCACAACTTAACATCACATTGCCTATAACATGATATTGTCTATAACACGATATTGCTAATATAAATATAAATTTTAATAAAGACACTAAGTAAGGTGATTTTTACTCCCATCATCCCTCAGACAGACTTCCACAATTTGCAAGATATATCTGTTCTTCCATAAAAGCTTCCAGTTACCTTATATCTTGGCAACGAACTGAATGCATTTCTACTGTAAACATTATTTTGTCCCTGAAAATGAATTTTAAGAGTCATTTATTACTCGGAGGACTGAACCCTTGAAACGGCCGTAGGAATATTTTCTTTTAATATGTAACCTAAAACGTTTTTTGACGCCAATTATTTTCTCTTCACTATATTTTAAATTCTTTATCTAAATAAACGTTTCTATCTATAACCCTATATTCCATTATATTATTACTATTTTGGTATATTCATATATTTATATGTCCATATATATTTTAATATTCATATATCTTTATTTGTATTTTTATATGTATTTTTAATATATCAATATGTTTTTTGGGCAATTTTTATCTTAATTAATCCGTTGAAAGTACCAACTAGAATTTTCATTACCTTCGTGCGCTCAGGACAGCGGATCCATTTCAAGAAGAAAAACAACAAACATCCTGTGAGCGATGAAAAGTGGAACGGCTATTGGTAGGCGACTGCAGATTTACCAGGGTGCCAGGGACTCTTTCCCATCCCAGTTACGAAGAAACCGGACACTTTAATGTGGTGTGAATGAAGGAAATGAATCTAGTCGAGTTAACGGTTCCTCATGAAGAGAACATGGACGTCGCTCGGGCTCGAAAGATTGACTGTTATGTAAACCTCCTCGAGGAATGTGAAGACACAGGTTGAAAAGCAGAGCATTTTCCAGTCGAAGTCGGATGTAGAGGGTTTGTTAGACACAGTCTGAGACGACTGTTGTTATCGTTAGGCCTAACTCATCGTAAAGTAAATACCACCATGACCGATACCCAAACTTTAATAGAAAAGGCTAGCCACTGGATTTGGTTAAAAAGCGACAATGAGTGATGGCTAGAAGAATATTGAGTGTTTTCGCTGAACCATCCGAGTAATGGGGTAGACACTGCTGATGAGTCGAAGTAACTGATGAAACTAGTCCAGTATTTCCAGATTTGCTCATGTAGTGGTTATCTCCCTTCTTAGTATATATAGATGTGGGTTTATGCAGCTTTCTAAGTATTAACCCTGATTTCTAGCAATATAAGAACTATTTCGCACACTCAGTCACAATTAGTGACGGTTAAAATTTTCCTGTATGGGTTTATATTGTGTATGAATTCGTTTTGTGTATTTTTTAATGTGCTTTGGCAAGCTCGAGCTACATATATGGTGACTGGCCCACCCATACATTTTACAATAGGCGCAGCGCTCAAAATCCGCATTTAATGTTACTGCTATTTTTGCACCTATTATTTATATGTATGTTTGTATACATCTCTGTCTCTCTCTCTGTCTGTCTCTGTCTCTCTCTCTGTCTGTCTGTCTCTCTCTCTCTCTCTCTCTCTCTCTCTCTGTGTCTGTGTGTAATTAATTATCTTAAAGTAATTTAGTAATATTTCACAATGTCTCTTTTTCAAAACCCCGCGGTCACTCTATGTCATCAATTTATATCTCTATGCATTTATTCATTCTCCCATCTGACAATCCACATGTACCTTCCACCATCAAGCTGTCAATCCAAACTTCTATCAGTCGATCAGTTCATTCATTGATTACTCGATGAACTATATATTTATCGATCTAGCAATCCATCAAAAAAAAAAAAAACACAGATCATCTACATTTAAACAGCTTTCTTAAATACTGAGCCGATATCACTGTTATGGAGGATCTGAACATGACGTGAACCCAAGTCATACCCCTGACCAAACTAATACATCCTCCCCATGAAAAGAAAAAAAAAAAACAGAAAACAGAACTTTATACATTATTCTTTATTAGGAAGTATTTTTTCAGTGAGTTGTATTTTTCAAATAGAAATACATTTCTGGTAGATTATGTTTTGCAGTTCGGTATATTAAACTGTCAGCTAATAGAACCTTTTAAGTAAAAATAAATAAATGAAATTCAAAATCGATCCAGTTTTATCGTTTAAAACAAAAAAATAAATAAAAACATTAAAAAATTAACAAATAGATATAAATAAAATGCACAAGTAAACACGCTGGAGTGTTAGCTAGAAGATATAGATCAATAGCCGAGGTTATTATCTAAGACATAAATCAATAGCTGAAATCAATACCGGAGGGGGCGTCACAGCAAGCAGTTAGTCTTTAATTATGGTTAATTTTCCTCAAGGGAAATTATGAAATAATCCAGGATTATGATACTTGATGTCACTAGTAAATCATTTTACGTTTCAAGTTTAAAAGTTAAGCTGGATAGTGAGTTATTTGACTGCAAATATTTATTGTATTCTGTTGTGATTGATAAATTTGGGACAAAAACAGTTGCTTTAAGAAGTTCCACTTTCGGACTGATTAGGTTTCTTTGTACGTGAGAGTATCAGTTCGGTTCTTTATTGTTGAATCTTCCAACAGAATTTGCTTTTTTCGAACGACATCAGATATATCACATAAACACAGAAATATTAACAATATGCATATTACAGGCATAAATTACAGATGCATGGATATATATAATTATTTGAGATATGTTCTATACGTGAATATTCATATCTTTGAGTATTTGTAAATATGATTATTCCAGTAATATTCATAATCTGTTGTCACTTATGAAATATTCACGTGTATTTCACATATTTGAAAGTTTATCACTGTTTGCAAATATACATATCATAACGAACCGAACCGACACCTCAAAGTACAGGCAGACATCCAGACACACACAGACACAGACACGCGCAGGCACACAAACACACACACACACACACACACACACACACACACACACACACACACACACACACACACACA
>NC_068993.1:22542495-22550151 GCF_001194135.2 Octopus bimaculoides
TATATATAGGATGCCGTGGAAAGTAGTTTGAAAAAGACTTGTACTCTTACAAGAAGTTCTAATAAGCAGATATTTTCATATACATTTCCAGACTAACTCTGAAATAATATGGAAATAATTCATTTGCCCAAATATTCTTTTTTAATATTTCTTTAATAGCTTCCTCTTCAATGTTAAATTACACAACATAATTTTCTTTCTTTCACACTCTTGTTTCAGGTTTATATTATTATTTTCATTATCGTTATCATTAATATCACAATTATTTTTCAATAAATAGATAAAAATGAAGAAAGAATTATTATGACTACTAATACTAATATTACGAGCCATGTATAACGCCTTCTATTTTAATTTTCCTTGATATATAGTCTACATATATTCACGTGCATTCGCATGCATTCTTAAAACATCCTATACACACACGTGCGCTCACACGCACGTACACGCACGCACATCTACACACCCATGCAGAGACATATTTTCTCATTTTCCTTATGCCGTTCATTTTCTAAAATCTTTTGATTATGTTTTTTTTTATTAATTTTTTTATGTTAAACATTTTTAGTTTTCTCATTGAAAGACATTTTGAATTCCTTTGCCTGGCCAATTAAGCCAACAGAAGCGCATAATGTGCCTACGTCTAATTTGACGCCGCAGAGAATGGCGGTAGTTCTATTTTCAAAACTTTAGATATAATTGGACTTATTTCTGCGAGTTCTGTTTTCCTGCAAAAGAAAGTAAAAAAGTTATGACGGACAAGAACAAAATGATGTTTTCAGATCTAAAATAGAACACAATTTAGAATGATAAATGATAACACAATCTACCCCACTCTCTCTACCTCACTGTCGCGCTCTCTCTCTATCTCTCTCTCTCTCTCTCTCTCTCTGTCTTTCTCTTTCACACGTACCCATATATAAAATTGAAATAAAATTCATTCTGTATTACTATCAAAACGACTAAATGAGTAAAAGAAAGACAAACAACACAGTTTAAACAACTTGTCTTTCTAACTTCTGAAATGACTTGATACATAGTTTAGAAGCGGGTATTTCAGTTAAAAGGTTTATAAAAGTAACAAAAATAACAACAATTAACAAAGAAATTAGGGTATTACGTCAAAACTTCTTTGTATTGCATCTTGTCTAAATTCTGTTGCTCCGCTACTTCGATCATCCTTGTGGTGATCACCTGCGAAATGAAGATTCCTAAACCCGTTTCGCACGTGAAAATGTAATCGAATTTAAACAATATCTTTTTCCCGATACAAAGGCGGGAAAACTCGTTTGAATCTACTTATCACTAGGCTGATAGTGGTCGTTTATCTATATCTCTCCCCCTCTCAATGTCCTAAGTTGCTGTGGCGTAATAACAACTATCTTTTATTTTCTCGTTTTCTTTTCGTTTCCATTTCCAACTTTTCAGAGGATATTTGTAATTAAAATATAATCTGGTAGCTTTATGAGAACGATCAAAATAATTTAAGGAATAAAAGAAAGCCCAGTAATGTCATTTAAACAATTTAGCACATCTATCTACATCGAAAAGTTGATACAAAGATTAAAAGGTGATAATTCGGCGTAAAATATCTTTTTTAATGATTGGGAGACAATAGTAATAAACCGAGTAATATATTTGTTTTGTTTCTCTCACCCTCTTTTAAGTTTAATAGCACTAAATTTGTTTCTTCTTTTCTCCCCCCCCCCGTTGACTGCAAAAAAGAAGCATAAACTATCTCCATCTAACACATCATACCAAGATTCCATATCTTGCCAGCAGCCTTGTCATAATTTATTCCTCTTAATTTATTCCTCTTAATTTATTCCTCTTAATTTATTCCTCTTAATTTATTCCTCTTAAATGGTTGTTTGCATAAATTCTCAGTTTAACATCGTATGTCTCTGTGTGGTAGTCGTAATTAACACTGCTGCTTACTGGCTTATATTTGGAGACCGCAATTGGGAACTATTTTGCTTTGTATTGAAAACTTCCCCTTATATTTTTGCGGATATCATGCAAAGTATGCACGCCCTGCGAAATTTCAGCAAATGTCATAAAAATAGTCATCAGTGACGGCAAAAGAAGATATCTTGGATTTTTTGTTTCTCCATCCTAGTGGCTGCTGGAAGATTTTGAATTTTTTGGTTAAATTCGATGTGTAATTTCCGTTCCACCTGTGTATGTTCCAGACTATGCTGAATGTTCCATTCTGCTGTTCGTTAATTTCCAAACCATATTAAACAGGGAAGTAGAAATTTTTCCTGACACTTGACCTCAATGAGTGTATGTATTGGTTATTTCCTTTCTTAAAATATATGCAGTCAGGCCCCAGAAGGCTTTGGGAACGAATTTTCTTTACATAGAGTTGTGGTTTTAATAGTTCTGGCATACTCATTTTCCCAAATTTCATATAACCTCAAAGATGTTCTTTTGTATGAAATCAGTGACAAACTTTCAAACAATATATTTTAAGTAATTATTAACTATAAATTAATTAAAGAAATAAGACTACTGAAACAGGTGTTCGTATATATTAATTAAAGTTGCAGATTACGTTACTATGCGCTTTATAGTAATCATACGGTGTGATTTTGGTTCGTTTGATCCACGGATTTCGTTATTTCTCGTCGTTTTCTGTCTCTGTGCAGGTTGCGCACCACAGTTACATGCATAGGCCCAGAGAGGCAATTACAGTTGTATGTGCATATGTGTACTTTAAGATTGTAATGCTTTATTTGAGGCAGATTTGGTTCCTAATTCTTGTGGCTCAGATACCTATAGCGGTTGAAAATATAATTGTCACACTTGAAAATGTGTGCTTCTTAATATGTCTGTGCGTCTATGAGCCTCATTTCGTAGTTTTCTTTTATCAATCAAGGCCAAGGTCATGATAGCGAACACTCGCCTCAACACATATTTCGTCTTGAATAACAATTATTTTAACTTCAGAACTTGTCATGCATTTTATAACATTTTATTTCCTTCCTTATCTTCAGTATGTTCTACTTCATAATCATTAGCTTCGATACTATTATTAACAACAACAACAACAACAACAACAACAACAACAACAACAACAACAACAACAACAACAACAACAACAACAGCAAGAACAACGACGACAACAACAACAACAACAGAACAAAACACAAATATAAATTTTTAACAACAAACGTTCTCATGACACAAAGAAAAAGTTAGTAAAAGCAACAGCCACACTTTAAATATAGAAAATAAAATTAGGAAGACAAAAAGAAACAACACAGGTAAATGTAAAAAAAAATATAGAATAAAAGAAATTAAAAATATTATTTCAGGTAATTTTCCCCTTTGTTATACTCTGGAGGCAACAATTAAGGAAATAATGATGTAAATTGATAATGAAATGTTAAATCAGTAGCAGGAGAACGCAACACCCAGAGGGTAAGGAAGTACACATACACACATAGACAGATGTACTGTACGTTACATGGATAAACATTACATACACAAAAACACGCACGCATACTTCCGCAAACAAAATTCACACACATACACAAATCCAAACCTGCGTATACATATACAGAATTGTACACAAGTATATGTTGATGCACACACACGTCTACATGCATTCGAACATATACAGATATATTGGTACATAACGAAGCAGACAGATAATTTATTTTAATTCTTGTCAGTTGATGTGGCAAGATTCTGTCTATCACAACATGGGCCTGCAGGAATCAGAAATAAAAGACAATATCTGAATAATTTCTACCAAGAATAGCTGACTGATGATCACATTCATAATTAATATAATTTTTCATGCTATTCTGCATGTTAGACCGTCCTTGGACGGGTCTAATAACACATCCGTTTTCTTTGAAAAAGGGTTTGTAGGACATCACTCAAACCGTCTCTATTTCTATCTAGAAGAAAAGACACTGTACATAGTCTCCCTTGACCTTTCTCAAAACCCAATGTAGCTACATTAATAAGAGCGAGAGCGAGAGAGTGAATGAGAGGGAGAGAGAGGGAGAGAGAGAGAGAGAGAGAGAGAGAGAGAGAGAGAGAGAGAGAGAGAGAGAGAGATAGAGAGAGAGAGAGAGAGAGAGAGAGAGAGAGAGAGCTTTCCCTGGGACTTTTATTTATCGACCCTGAAAGGATAAAAGCTAAAATGGACATCGGTAGGAGTTTAACGCAGTATGCAGAAAATTTTACACGACGTTCTAACGAGCCTACTAACAAATAAGCTACAATCATTTTGAAACACTTTATTCTCAGCGATCTTGCCAACAGTCTACCTAACTTTATGTAGGTAGCACAATACAGTAAAATACCTGTTGTTGTTGATTAGCCCCCTATTCATTCCTTGTTCAATACGCCGAAGCTGAAATGTAATGTATCAGCTGTAGCTATTCTGATCTCTTTTCGGCCTAGTGTAACAAGCACTGTATAATTCAGTGAATATTTCCTTCTTTTGAAGAGTTTATTTTAACTGTTAGTTCTGGTAAGTCGAACAACTACGTAAATGGTCTTCTAGATGGGTTGGTGATAATTAAATGTTTAGCTGCAAGCGTAGGTTATTAATATATATGTTATATGGTATATGTTGATTGCAGCTGAACTCTAGGGTTCATTGAATGTCAGTCGTAACTTTGCAAGTCTTTACTGCAAGGCATAATTTCCTAAAATTCGAAACAAAGATTGCGGTCTACGATTTGTTCACTTCATTGAAGAAATTGTATGAATATATAGAGGTTTACTTAATAACTGCTTGTCTCATTACTTTCCTAGCTGTGTTAACTCAAGGCAACTCTTATAGAAGTGATCCACATATAGTGATTTATTATTATTATTATGCGCCCTTTTAAAGCCTAGCCAGGCTCATGGGCCCGGTTTCTCAGTTTCTATGGTGTATGTGTTCCCCCAGCTGGACGAGACGCCAGTCCATTGCAGCGTTACTCAAGAAACAGAAAGAGTACAACAGGAGTCGCCCCCACCCCATGCAGGAGCAGTTCTAATTACACTGCTTTAATTATGATGTCTCTCCGTTTAATATACCTTCATACTCTTGTGGTGTTTGTTTTAGCGCTCTACATCTAAATTTTAATTCCTGTCGAGGTTAGATTTACCTGTCATAAATTCTCATCGATACAGTACCTGTCTTGTATAGGGGATTATAGGAATTAGAATATTTTCTTCCGGATCATTGCGTTCTGAGTTCTTGAGTGGTATAATTATTTTGTCACGTGTTTCAACACATTCTTTGGTCCTGGGATGATTTCAGCAATCACTTTGTTTCAAAATTTCTGGTCAGATTAGAGTATAAGGTTTTTCTTCTTCAGCGTAGAACGGAAGAAATAAAATGATTTCTTTTCTTCATGACTAAATGGTATAAAAATATTCTGATATGCAATGACTCATTGTGTATAAGATGTAATAGCACAATTCTTATACGTTGCTCTATGGTAAATGTGCAGTGAGATAGTGTATGTCTGTCGGTTCCATTACTAACTATTTGTAAAGTAAGAAGTGTTTGTTGTAATGGTGACGATTTTGATACTTTGGTGTTAGCATTGTTATTTTTCCGCGATGCTGTTTTCGTTTAAGTGGTTATCCTTTCAGTCTTTTTCTTTTTTCTTCATTGTTCTTTGTATTTTTGTCATTGTTGTAGTTGTGTAGTCGCAGGTTAACTGAAATTGTTCACACATGCTCATAAGCGTTAACGCCATGATATTTTACGAATACGAAAGACACATTATGCAATATGTCCTGTCTATTATCAAAGAGTGATTTTTGAAGGGGATTTGGCTGCTGTTTCTAGCAACTATTTCTTGAGTGATCGTGTAAAGACTTCAAGTGGTGATGGTAGTGATGGTAATATTCAAAAAAGTCTTTATTGTTTTTATCAAGAAAGCAATACCGATCTGAAAACTGAAGCTGTATTTCGTTGTGAAACGATAATAAAATAATCTATGTTTCTCATCTATAAAATTAATAATACAATTTACATCATGTCCTTTCATTATAAACTGATGCCATATCTAAGGCTAATAAATGCTATTATTTCGGTTGCTAGTATAAAATGCTCTGTTAAAAATGTCAAATTCAAATGTAGAATAGTAACACTTAAGTGTGTGTTGAGTATAATAGGAACTGGGGACAACATCAGAAACATAAATATAGACAAATAACACGGTTTGATAACTATCAGAGCGTTTGTAATAAACTCCAGTAAAATTGATGCAGCAATCCAGGTGCCGTCTCCCGCCGTAGAAACATCAATAACCTCCAGAGAAATTATTACTCCACGTTTAATATTCCTCTACCTTAATAGTCATTGACTGGCATTATAATTGATGGCTGAGAAGAATAAAGCATAAGGAGAAAGGAAAAGGAGAGAGAAAAAAAGAGTGAGAGAGAGAGAGAGAGAGAGAGAGAGAGAGAGAGAGAGAGAGAGAGAGAGAGAGAGAACAAAGGGGGAAAAGTGAAAGGAAAAACGTTTAGGGAAGAGAGAAAGAGAGAGTGAAAGAGAGAGAGGATAAAGAAAGAAATACATATAAAGAGAAATGAATGGAATCAATATGGTGAAGTAGTGAAAGCAACGTTACCTTTCCAAGGTGCATCACCTGACCGCTACAGTACTCAATAAGACATACAACACCAGCTACTAGAATACCAGTAACTAAAAGAAAGAACACACCAGCAACGTTCTCGAATTGTAACTCGGATGTCTCCACAGCCGAAGCTTTGTTCATATCTGGACACATTCGATTATTCCACCATCTGTGTATAATAAAACAAAAGCCACATATAATATGGTTAAATAGAAAGCGACAGTAATAAGCAGTAAGTTACAAGTTTCTTGATGTTATTAATGAAATATCGACAACAGCAACGATTTCAAAGTACATTTAATGCAAAGGAAGTGAATAATCTATAAGGTATAGATTATAAAAGAATATTATTGGTAATTATTCTATTATCGACCTATACTTCAGTTTGTGGAATAGTTCCTATCACAAACAATTAAGGACGGCTGAAAATCACTGATAGAAATGGCCAGTGATATTTGGAAATGAGGGACCAGTTTCGCAAATTTGATTCAGACAGAATCTTACCACGTATTGTATGTTGACTGTGGGTCACACACAAGGATAATCGAATAGACCTAAGATAAAAAGCATTCCATTCTCTTTATTATGTAGGTGTGCATTATCCACTGAAACCTTTTTAAAAGACGGTAGTAATTTATTTGTATGAATATGTCTGGTGGTTGTAGCAGGCTGAATGGCATACTTCAGGCAAAATATCCTACTTACTTTCATTTGATCTGGAATATCCATTCTTAGACTGACGTCCAATAATTGTTTCTGGCAACTTTGGTTTTGAATTAAGACTTTTGTTCTGATTACAGATTGTTTGTGGTAATTTGTGGGAAACGGCCTATTCCTTTTTAAATTATATATATATATATACATACATACATACTGTTTCAGCTGGTCTCATCAGGGAAGAGATTAATGTCGTGTTGACCGCCAGAAAATCTATCATAAAATTTGACAATCTGTGGGTCCGTAAAGACACACCCGATGGTTTTGATGTTACAATGGGAAATTCTGATTCAGCACAACTAGCTGATTTGGTCAGTATATATATATATATATATAT
>NC_068993.1:22550328-22552176 GCF_001194135.2 Octopus bimaculoides
ATATATATATATATATATAGATATATACTTTATGAAATGGCAGACCAGTTCCCAAGCATCAATAGAGGTCTATATCGTGATGCTTGTTTACTTTACCTTCAAAATGTTTCTGACCAAAAAGTACAAAAAGTTACGAATAGTTAAGTTTTTCCGTAGAATGGCCTTAGGCATCATTTTTGATGATGATGTAACGAAAGCCAACGTTTTAGATATTACACTCAACTTACACAATAATTCGTACTTCTCATACCACAAACCATCGACAAATCTTAAGTATATTATCAATTCACTAATCATTCTAGGGCAATCATTAAGAAGTTAGTTAAGAATATTTCATTTAGATTGTCTAATTATCTGCTAATGTTGACATTTTCAACAAGGCTGAATTTTATAACTCTGCCTTACTTAAAGCAGGCTATTATAGAAAAAGTTACCTGCATTAATTCCATTGAATCGTATTCTACTTTTAGTAATGGAGACATGAAATCTAGTTGTAAGGTTATAAACGATATCAATTTAAATTTATACGCCAACACAAGAGGAAGGTTTTTTTTACAACGTAAGGGACATAACCGTTTATATAAACCCATTTTTTTCATTCTAAAGGTCATTCTAAAGATAGTTACACTAAAAACAAGGCAACTAATAGCAAAACTATTTGGTTGATTATTCTTTATGGGAGGAAAATTAAATCTAATCTTCCTTTCCAGTTACGGGAAGCTGTTATTAGGAATTTTCCAAAGAATTCTAGGTATTACTCTATTATCAACTCGCACGCGGTTAGGATTGGTTTTTCCAACACAAAAAATCTCTCACAAATTATCTCCTTGCCTAATATTAGTCTGTTAAATAAGAATCCAACTACTAATACTAACGCTAATTTAGCTAATACCAACCATTTCCCTAGAAATATTAATAACAAGGTTATTGTCTCTGAAGTCAATTCCAACAGAATTAAGTTAATGTCTAGTAATTCTAAGATTAAAAACTCTATATACCAGTGTAAAATTACTTCAGGTACCGATGTCTTTTTTATATAGGTAGTTCTTCTTCTCAGTTATTTAAAATAATTTCTAATCATTACTCTACATTTAGGGATAGTAATAAAGGCAATAGTACAGGGCTTAGTAAATTAATTTGGTATCTAAAAGACCATAATAAACAATTTAATTTAGATTGGTTGATTCTCGCCATTTCATTTCGATATGATAAAGGCAAAGAATTCTGCCAACTCTGTAATATTGAACTATTTTCTATTCTTTTCTCTAAGAATTCCCATTGTAAACACGGTTATAGAGCGTGCTTATCGATGTAAGCATTGGAAGTAACATACCTTTAGTTCATATAAGTGATATCTACCATTATATATAATTTGAACATTGATTTTCGTCTTACATTTCACTTCCACGAGATATATCTTTTTCCAAGCCATTAAGATTTTATTTAATTTACATATCGCTCTATATTTCTTATTTATTAGTTTTTTGCTTATTCCTTTCTTTTACCCCTCCTCTTTCTATAGGCTACCTTTGACGTTATATCCTCTAACAGTTTAAAAAAAAACAACTTAATTGCGTTCCGTTCATCATTATACACATCCATCACATTCTGTTAAAATGCCTTATTGATGAGTTTGGTTTCTTTTTCTTCTTTCTCCGATGAGAAGATCACATTGTTTTACACTATTTAATTCCTTTGGAATAATACCAATGTTCTCTTCGAAACATATGACGGAAGTAAAAGAATTTTAATAACATTTGCGTTTAACTCCATCTATATATATATATATATATATATATAGGGAGAGATAACATCCGGACACTGTCGTCCTCAATTGTGAAGATTTAT
>NC_068993.1:22552653-22563237 GCF_001194135.2 Octopus bimaculoides
CTATTAACTATTTTCTCTCCCTGTTTATTTCTGTGTTCCTTTCTGTTGAAGAGCGTAGGCTCGAAACGTAAAAGACTTTCTCACTTCGCGAGCGTTAAACTAATACATCAGTTTGTTGTTTACACACCCGTCTTCGTCTTTTGTTTTCTGTAAATTCTCACTATATATATATATATATATATATATAGGGAGAGATAACATCCGGACACTGTCGTCCTCAATTGTGAAGATTTATTTAAATAAACTCTAAAGATGGTACAAAACCTACTGTAGAAGCGGATATAAGATTGTATTTTTTGTTATTCGTTTCTTTCGGACACAATCGTAACAGTTGGAAACACATATAATTAAGGGTAAAAATTTACCCTAATATAATACTACCAGAGAGTATGACAAATCACATATCGATAGCGAAATATGATTAACAAAAAAAGAATAATTGAAGCTATTTTTTTCTATCGGTCATGTGTGGCCTATGCAAACAGTCAGTTTTTTTTTTATCGACCATGATCATCAATCTATATGGGAAAAGTAGAGTCAAATATTGTAGCATTTTAATACAGAGTGCAAGGTGAAATATTGAATACTATCATTTCTATCTTCTAACTATCCAATTACTCCACTGTTTACTTGTAATTAGCAGAGCGAATCATTCAGTGATGAATGCGTTTCATGTAAATATAATCAAGTATTTCTTTATATCATTTACACTTCCAGACAAAAATCATTTATTTACTTGTTGATTCTAAAAGTACATATTTTATTGATACCAGCTGAGAGGAAAAACTAGGAAGAATATACAACACAAATATTGGAAATATATAAAGTCACATAATCTTTTCCTTACGTTCAATCCTCTGCCATAATTTGGCAGTCACAACTGTTGCTGCAATACATTGGATGTGACTCTTTAGAAAGACTGTAAGATGTAACCCCCATCTTTCTTACAATACATCAAATTATGAGAGGGAGAGAGAGAGAGAGAGAGAGAGAGAGAGAGAGAGAGATGAACCTGCATCTAGTACTTGACTCGTATTTCAATTTTTCGCTTCTAAACTGATGAAAAGTAGAGTTGACCTGACCTGGATTCGAACTTGGAAAGCAGTGAACTGGAATAATTGTCTAACTGATCTTTCTACTAAGTCCTAACAAAACTATCGAGTCAGTTGCTCAAATATTTACACCTGTGGTGCCCAATATGGAGCGTATGTCACACGAGGAGGTACTTTTAAAATATGTATATAGTATTTTAGCTGAAGCCTTGTCTACGAATATCTACAAAAATCTACGGGTGTGGGCGTGTCATCCTTTGTTCGTATTTTGCACTACAAAATGCGGCGGTCATCGTTGGTGTCATTCTGGCAGCACTTCGTATATCCTTATACATCGATTCAAGTAATCGCTAGACTCGATTCTTGTCGTGATATAAAAGTTGCAGCAAGTGTGAAAACTTAGAAATTGAAAAGCACGACATGGGAATGCAAAAACCGGAGATTGATCAACATAATGACGGAAAGTGACGAATTGGTGGCACAAGTGAAGAACGGAAGTTGTAGCATTAATCTCAGTCTCCCTATCCGAAATCAACCTCTTCACTGGGCGCTTATAGAACTTAATCAGTAGATATTAAATGGGTTTAAGCTTTACTGGTAACCATCAGTAATCGCTACCTGGATTGTAGTATATACTCGCTCTTTATTCTAAGTTCTGGCACTTAATGTGTCACAGTAAGGGTAATGCGGTTCTGATCTAACAGCCTGTTTTATTTTGGCGATTACTTTCAGTGCTGACTGATAGTGTGTGGGCATCAGATCCTGTAAGTTTTCATATATTCATCTAACTTGGATATAGTGTATGTGACGCACCCTGCTATCGATTAGCAACCAGTATAGACATTTAAGCCTATCGCTGTCGAATTTCGTGATCCTCTTAAAACAGTAGGATGTAATGTGCACTAACTTCTTAATTCTTTCGTATTGGTTATTTTCTCAGTAATAAAACCTTCGATCGGAGAAGGCGACAAACTTGATGACAGTGAAGAACTGCATGAATCAGCTTCCACCCCACCCACTGAAGGGAGCAATAAAGGCACTAAGGAAATCCTTTTTATGCAGATTGACAGAACCACATCTTCAGTGAAAGCTAGACATCTTGTCACTTTCAATTGCTCGAAAAGCATTGAATGATCAAATATACACGCACGCATATATATATATATATATAGTTCAAATTTGCGGAAAAACAAAAGACGAAGACAGGTGTGAAATCGATAAGTAGGTGTATTAGATTAACGCACAGGGAAAATGGGAGAGTCTTTTACGTTCCGAGTCTACGTTCTTCGACAGAAAAGATTAAGAAGTAAAAATGAGGAGAGAATGAAAAAAGAAAGAAAAAAAAACGGACAGAGAAAAACTTGGCAAGATGACTATAAAAAAGAGGTTGATTGAAGAGAAGATGATAATAACAAGAGTTTGAAAGAAAGGGAGATAATAATGGTGATCCCAAAAAACTAAAGTGCGCAAACGTGTATGTGTATGTGAGAATGGTTTGTGTGAGTGTGTACGTGTCTATGTGTGAATGGAGGTGCATGAGTCTGACGTGTGTGTGTAACGTGTATGTATGTGCGTTGTGTGTTGCAGATGATGTATGCATGCTTTTTCAAGTGGTGTGTGCACATGTGTACATATGTGTGTGTGTGAGTGTCACCAAATAGTGTGCATGTGTATAGTGTATGTTTGTGGACGAAAGCTATCTTTTTCTATGCGTGTGTTTATGCATGTTGTGTGTGTGTGTATATTGTCTGTGTTCAGGTATTATGTGCTTGTGTGAGTGTAGGAGTGTGCATGATGATGTGTGGTGTGTGTACTGGGCTAAACAGTGTGTGTATGACTGCTCTTATAATGGTATAATGGTACAGTGTTATGTGTGGTGACGCTATTGATGAATGTGTGTGGGTGTCTGGATGATGGTGTGTGGTGTGGGTACTGAGAAATGGTCAGTGCTAGTATGTATGGAGTGGGAAGGTGTTGTGTGTGTGTTTGTAATGGTGTGTAAAGAGAGTAATGAGTTGAACAATGTGTATGAGTATGTGTAAAATGGTGTGTGTGTGGTGAAAGTACTGAGGTGGGAAGTATGCAGGTTTGTAGGTGGAGGGGATTGTTGAATGTGAGAAGTGTGTGAGAATCCACGTGAGATTAGTGTCAGTTGAATAGAGGAGGAGAGTTGAACCCGTATGGCGCAAAATAACGAAGTGAGAAGATTAATTCCTTCTCACGGTGAAAGCGGAAGTCTGGGTGGCCCCTGTGCAGAAAAAGTTCGAAAACAGACAAATCTTGTAGCGAATGACCAGTAGATCGCAAATGGCACGAGTTGTCTTAAACGTAATCCGTGAACCGGTCATCCAAGCGGCGTCCCGTTTGACCAATGTACAGGGAAGGACAAACTGAGTAAGGGATGCAGTAATTAAAATTACTAGATGTGCAGGTAAAGGAGTGAGTGACGTAATAGGAACGGCGATGGCTGCCTCTAAGGATGGTGGTATTGGGTAGGTGCGACAGCGTAGGCGGGAGTAGGGGAAGAAGCCAGGCTGAGAGGCGGGGATAGGGAAGAAACTGTGGACCAGGTGGTCACGCAGGTTATGGGCTCATTTGAAGGAGGGAAGAAATAGGTTAGGGAAGATGTGCGAGGTGGAGTTGTTGAGCTGGAATCACCCGAAGGCTCGGAGAATGGTGCATTGGAGGGTAGTGTGGAGGAGTAGTAGTCGAGGGGAAACACGAAACGGGTAAGGGTGGGGCGGGTGCGAGGAGAACGAGCAGGGCCATGTTCCACAGGTCATACCCAGGCAAGGGCAGTATGGATAATGGTGAGGAGATACCTACGTAGGATAAAGTGGCGAGTCATGAGTTGAGATTGAGTTTCAAAGTCATGGTCATCACGCACGCACGCACGCACGCACGCACGATCGCACGCACGCACGCACACACACACACACACACACACACACACACACACGCACACACACACACACGAATAAGTACCTTGTTGAATGCAGTGGTCGTAAGGGGTATTTGAAGTAAGACATAGAACTGTCGAAAATTCAAAATTATTTAAAAATCACTAGGAGAGAAATCTGAAAATTGATAGATAATGAAATTATTATTCTCTGCGCAAAACGTAACACCTATCATACACGAGTGGCATGTTACAAAATATTTCTTATAAAGCTGAAAAGAATCATTTTAGTCCGGGATATCAACTTTTCCCAAAATAGTTCTATATAATGATGGAAAATATGTCCATGACATGCCCCCCAATGGCGCAAGAGTGCAGTTATTCAAAAGTTAATAGCACGGAAATTCACAGTACAGATGAATCTATTTACTGTAAGAGACCAAGCGGCCACGTATATAGCATGAATATATATTATACATACTACAGCATACGTGATACATATGATATAGTGATTATGAAGAATGTTTTAATGTTATTTTTCGAAACATTAGAAAGCAGTACTATTACAGCATAGAAACAACAAGAACTACTACTACTACTACTACTACTACTACTACTACTACTACTACTACTACTACTACTGATGCTGCTGCTGCTGCTGTACAACAACAACAACTACTGCTGCTGCTACTACTACTACTACTACAACTACTACTACTACTACTACTATTATAAATTTTAAAATATTTGGTTGATAATAAAATACTAATAGAAAACAATGAATGTTGTACTGCAATTGATGTTTATTCTCTGATGGCAACGAAAATGGCGGTTAAAAATTGATGAAGCATGACGATCCGTTATTGATGTATGTGAAATCTGTTATTCACAGAGAAAATTTAGTTGTCAAAAGATGTTTCACCTCTTCTAACAGAGATATAGAATTCAAAACTATCAAGTTTAGTACAAAACTTGAGCGTCTCTTTAAAGAGATTTATAGCGATAAAAACGCAGGCCATCCATATAATATTCTTAAAAGGGTCAAAAACCGAAAGTCCTCCCCTAACCATAGACTCATAAGGCCGCTTTCCCGGAATTCATGTCGTATATATATCTCACCACCCGGATGAGTCGCCAGTCCGTCGTAGTATTATTCATATTTACCGGTTGAGCTGGCTGGATCAAGCTAAAATGAAGTGTTATGCTCAAGAAGCAACGCAACGCCCAGTCCAGGAATCTACAATCTTACGATCATGAATGCAACACACTAACTAATAAGTCATGAGACTCCACATAGATTATTATTACATCACACTGGTGTAAGATGATTATCAAGAGGTAATTGGCTGAAAAGATTCCCAGGCTGTTCTCAGCAATATTCTCCTTGGTATCTGATATTTCCAGTGACATTTTATAGGAAAACCTGAAACAGCATTTGATGGCAAATCTTCTCTGAGTTATTTGGCACATATTTTCTGAATAAGTAACTTTAAGAATTAACTATGATTCTTGTTGATTGAAAGATAAAGATTTGTGACTCCATAACATTTCTGGAATTATGTCAAAAGAATATTTTTACAATAAAATAAACCCAGTTATATTGGCTAAATAAAGTAAGTGATTATGAATCTATTTGTCATTATCGTTTCAGTTCAAAATACTGGCCAGCGATTTAAATTTCAGATTTTCTGATTTAAAAGAAACGAAATTTCCATTTTGGCTAAATTAACCATTAGTAGGGGATTTATTTGAATTGGTAATATGGTACAGAGGAAATGTCTGAAATACCAAATGATGTAGTTATTAAAAGTATATTTTAAGTAAAAGAAACCATAGCGTGGTTCTGTGATGCGACTAATACACACTCGTTTGAAGAGAGAGGGAGAGAGAGAAAGAGAGTGAGAGAGAGAGAGAGAGAGAGAGAGAGAGAGAGAGAGAGAGAGAGAGAGAGAGAGAGCAACTGTTACTATTTCCACCTCCTTTATTTAATGGAATGTGATTTTAGTGCAGTGAATTAATTGAGAAAAAAGAAACGGAATGGGTACCACAAAACGAGGTGACGGAATACCGAAGATAACTAAGTTAATATATCGGATCAATAGTTTTTATAATAAACATCAAACAAGGTCTTAGCAACTCGAGTTGATCAAACTTTATATTTGTTGTATTTTTTTCTTTTAAAATATTGTGAATTTAAAGTGATACTATTTATTCAATATTTTTTTTAATATTTTAAGATTTTAACTTTTAACTAAAGTTTTATTTCAAGGAAATAATTTAGCTTTACTCTCCTTTTTTTACTCATATTTAATGGAATTCATATTGAACATACTCATATTATTGAAACTTAAAATTATAGCATACTGATCGCAAATTTGTACTTATATGATTTGATGGGTTGGGGTGAGGCTGTCACGTTTTGTAAGTGTAAGTATACGGCATGGCGCAAAAAGGTTGAAAATCATTGATTTTTCTCTAAATTTACCGAGCAAAAATTTTACGAATCTTTTCCAATTTCAGCAATTATTTTTTGTCGTTACACTCACCTGCTTTCAAGTTCATGAAGTTTTCCTGTATCACTGAGATTTAAAATAACCATAGATAAATCTTCTCGGTAAGTGGCTCCTGGTGGGACGGCAATACCAAAACCTTTCGGATCAAAACGTGGTCCGATCTCTGTTAATTCACAATCTTCAATCGATTTGTATCTACTCACTGTTGTATCCCAGAAGAACGCATAGTTACCTTCCTTAACCTTATGAAAGCCTTCAGTTGTTGTGGAAACCATTGATTCGGGATCAAGTTCTGCCATTTGAACCTGAAATAATAATCAGTGATTTAACGACAGTTCAACTAAAATTATTTAATGGATTTAAGAGATAACATCAAAATATCAGGAACGTGGGTATATATTGTGTTGTTAAGATGCTCAATTCGAAAAACTTTTGGTTGGTGATTCGATCATACTGCTCGGGTAAGTGTTTTATACTATATCCTCGAATTGACCATTACATTGTGAGTGAAATATGTGCGCTCGCACACACTCAAAAATATATGCATACACAGGCGAAAGATATCTTAGTGCGTATTCGTTACACTTTGAAAACTTAAGTATCTGATAAGGAGACCAATTTCTAGAAGCTATAAAATTATTTTAGAGCAAGCCTAATTATTCGTCTTCGAGCAACTGAAGAAGAACTGCGTTATGGCTTCAGTTCTAATTGCAAGGAAGAACCGCATTAGTTAAGTTCGCATTGAAGACATAAACTAGAATGTTCTGAATAACTTGTCGACTTGTATCTAATCTCAACTTTGATAGCATGTATCTCTCGCCTTTCTCTCTCTTGCGATAACAACGAAAGATAATGACGTCCTCCTAAAGAAATATTCTCATTATATAACTTTCTTGCCTGTCTATCACTTTCTGGGAAGTTAATAAATCTATTTAATGTTATATTATAATTAAGAGGCTCTAGATTCTTGACCACGTCATACTTATAAGATCCAAATAGATCGAAATAGCAGCTATACACAAATGTAAAGGACTTTATGATTAGAAGGAAAATTAAAGGAAAGAAAATTAATGAAACAAATATAAATGCTTAAAATATATTCTATTACTTTTACTTACGATAGAATAAATTAATATGGATTTATGAGAGTTGCTTCTATCTCACGCCATACTGATGAACAGCTGAACGATTGAGAGATTATATAAATATATTTTTTACGCAGTAAAAATGATTTTCCTAAGAATATGTCATATGAATTTAATCTGGTTCAGTGTAATGCAGCTCTGAGACATTTATTTATTAATATAATTCATTTATTAATATAATTCATAGGTATCAGTAAATTCGGTAGTCCTGAAGAATGAAAAATATGACGCTTCAGAAAGGGCTTTTCAGTGACGTGGTATTCTATTACCCCGGTAAGCGTGACAAAGATTCTTCTTTGTACAACTTACCCGATTTATATATAGATCCACTTGCCATGACATATATCTATACTAGATGTACCCACTGTGACCCGTTGGGTCAAAACCACTCCCAGTTGAAAATGTCGATGTGCAACGGATAATTTAAGGCATTCTATTCAACTTTTTAAAGTCCTTGCAATTTGCCACCATCTGTTTAGTAACAGACGGTTCTTGCCAAATATAAGACAAGTCATTTCTTTTTTTTTCCTTTGTACAGAAGTCTTTCTTCCTTGTCACCAGGTCAGTCCCAAATGATCAGTACTGTTATCAAAATAGGATTTTCTTTTGAAAAGACCCACATATACTGGGATTTTCTTTTGAGAGAGAGAGTCGAGAGATGATATCTAAAGATGCTGAATATAGAAAATACTTTGTAGTGCTTAAATAATTTGAACTTAAACTCTGAAATCTTTACTGTGGAGTGAGTTAATAAGTTAATAGGGACTAAGTGGCTAGAAGAGAAACTCAGGCAAGCAGACTAAATATCTTCAGTTTTTGTCTTCCTCTGTTTACATATATAAGTATGCATATTTTATATATCTAGCCCAATCAGTTCTAGCTGCTTACTCGCATCATTCTCTCTCTCTCCCACTCCCTCTATACCACGTTGAACCGTTATTCCTAACACATTTTTCTCTCTATCTTTGTTTTTCGTTCTCTATTTTTCCCTCTCAACCCTTTCTGATGAAGAGCGTAGGCACTAAACGTCAAAGACTTTTCCATTCTTTCCGAGCGTTAAACCTATACACTTGTTTTCCTTCACCTTACTCGTTTCTCCCTCACCAGTCTTGGACTTTTATTTTCTGTAAATTTGAACTACACTGACACCTCAGTATCGCACCTAATCCGCTCCATCTGTCATTCGCTACAGCATCTGTCTGTGCTCGGACTGTCTCTGCACAGGGGCCACCCGGATACTTGCCTTCGTCGTGAACAAGAATTAATCTTCTATCTTCTTTCCTTTGTTCCTTAC
The DNA here is from genome assembly GCF_001194135.2 of Octopus bimaculoides. Classification (NCBI taxonomy): domain Eukaryota; kingdom Metazoa; phylum Mollusca; class Cephalopoda; order Octopoda; family Octopodidae; genus Octopus; species Octopus bimaculoides. The sequence continues at coordinate 22,561,557 of NC_068993.1, forward strand.
GGTCTCAAATTCGCCACCTCTGTTCGTCTAACACAACCCTACACAGATTCCGATACACTTCTCACATTCAACTCCCCTCCCCTCCACCCCACAACTTCACACCACCTAACTCGGCACCCTCACCACTGTTCAACAATACACATTGTTCCACTCATTACTCATATCACACACCATTACGCACACACCCACTCACACCTTTCCCACTCCATATCCGCTAGCACCAAACACCTTTCAGTTTCCACACTACGCACCTTTATCCATACACCCACACGCACTCTTCAATATCGTCACCTCACACACTTCAATTTCCTCACCACACACACACACCACTATACGAACACCCTTACACACTGTTCAGCTCAGTATACACACCACACACACATTATGCACACTCCCACACTCACACACAATCACATACACATGTACTCACACTCGCCTTCCCACACCATATATATTAGCACCCAATATCTACCTAACCCACTTCCTCTCAACCCATCTCACCTACCCTATCCCACCTCTCCTCACGCCGATCCCACCACGCACCTATATATGCAGAGATATGTATGGGTCTCTGTATACTGCTTATAGTGACAGTGACTTCTTAGACGGCCATGACCTCAGAAGATTTTGCCCCACCAGGTCATAGAGGGGAAGACCACACACTATCACCTCAGCAGTGAAAAGGTTGCAAGACGCAACGAAAATTTTAGAAAAATAAATAAGTAAATGAATGAAAACTTTACTGGTGAGTGTGTTAAACTATAAGGCACTAAAAGAGAATGACTTTCCCCAGACACAACAGTATATGTGGGTCTTTTCAAAAGAAAATCCCCTTTTGATTACAGGACTTATCATTTGGGAGTGACCTTGTGAAAAGGAAGAAAGACTTCATACAAAGGAAAAAAAAAAAAAAAAGAAATGTCTTGTCTTACCTTTGGTAGGAACCGTCTGTTACTAAACAGATGGTGGCAAATTGCAAAGGCCTTAAAAAGTCGAATAGAATGCCTTAAGTTTTCCGTTCTCTATGCGTCACATGTCTAACTCCCATCGAAGCCAACTTACTCGTGATAATTTATCACTGGAATTGTTAGAACATCGGATGAGATGCCCTGCGGTGTTTCCGGCGGCTCTACGCGTTCTGAGTTTAAACCCTACGTAGGTACAGATGTCTAGGGTTAATCATTCGACTATAGGAGCACACCACCTTTTCGGCACTTAGGGTAAAAAGCTAAATTTAAAACCTCTATAGATAATCTGACAACGGAATGCTGAGGCTTCCTCCAATAGCTAAATGGTCGCTAAGTTTCTTGGTAAAATTGGGACAATGCCCATAAAATTAGGAGTCCTCTTGTCTGGTGAGGTTGACACAGTTCATAATCAGTCTACCCATCTTTAAATCGATGTCGGCGAGAGGTTGATGGGAATAAAGAAACCAGGGGTGGGGGTAGTGAGTGTTTCTGGTTCGAATAATGCTTGCATCAGAATAAATAGTCAAAGAGCAGGTGGTGGTGTTAAGAAGTGGTGGTGTTAGGTCACTCTTCTTCAGTCTCTTGTCTTCATCTTTACCTTTGATCTTCTGAATTTTTTGTTTTGCTTTTCTATTATTGTTTGCATTGTTGGCGTCATGGCTGTTGTTCTTTTTATTATCATTACTACTCCAGTCATGACAACCCCCCCTATC
>NC_068993.1:22563252-22570284 GCF_001194135.2 Octopus bimaculoides
CCACCACCACCACCACCACCACCACCACCATCACTGCTATTGCTGCTGAAGAATCGTGATTTTATTTTTCCAATACAAGTGTCGATGCTAATCGATAATTAAATATTTCATTTCCAAATTCTCTTTCATTCTTTAACACACACAACACTGCCAACACTACCTGTACATCACTCCCTGTACCGACTCCACCACAACCTTCAATACCGATACAGCATCGCTACCACTACACAACATGATGTCTCAACATCAACTTCACTACCGGCACCAAATCCACATCACCATTACTACTATCGAACGTCTACCATAACCTCACTACCTTTACACGCCACCATAAACTCTCTATAATACCATCACCATCACCATCACCTTTATTACAACTAAACTATAATAAAATCTCATCATCATTATCAACATCACTATACAACAGCATAAAACCTCTGCATCTCCTTCACTATGGCTGCATATTCTAGAAAACTTTCATATTATTATCAGGAAGACAATCACTACATACCACCATAAACCTTTATCCACTCCTCATAATCAAAACTCCACATCGAGCCATAGAGATACCTGTATGACAATTTGTTTCAACCATCTTCTTGCATATGGACCCCTTTGATTCTTATTTTACTTGGGTGAAGCTTCATAGCATTTTTATACTTTAAAATATCCTAATTTAAAAGCTGCACCAAAGAGAGTTAAATAGCATGACTATAATACGTTTATAATGACTATATGTCCCGGTGGTGTTTAATCAGAAGTTAAGGACGGATGAGAATTAATTCTGTAATGCAATCATTCTAATGTTCCAGTCTCAAGCTGAATTCCAACTGTTGGCCAATTAGTTCCAATATTCTTATCTCGACGTAAAATTAACGAAGCGAATGCAATTTACTTTATCTCTGACATCATCCGAAAAACCCCAACTAAGATGGCTTGAATCAGCCACGGTTTACCTGCTAGAAATAGCAACCAGGATGCTTTTAAACCAGATCACAATGCTGGATGTTCAAGAACCAAATGAAAGGCAGATTTTCAATCTCAGGATCATCCTGATTCCATAAAGGTATATGTACGTCTTTGTAGAGCAAATGTAGACTGAGATACAGAGGTCCCAGACGGACAGACAAAATTTTGTTTTTATTAATATAAGTTGTATAAAAAATGTATTAAAATATTTTATGTATTGTAGAAGTATAACCAATCTATTTCAATTAAATTTTAACAACAAAATCTTATATATTTCTACAAAAGAGTCATATGGACACCCTATTGAGAACCACTGCTCTATATGTGATCAGTCAGCCCCCCTGAAGTGGTGGCCATATCTGTTTCAAATCCCATTCTTCCATCTTATCTAAAGAAGGATACATTGGAAAATATAGTTATTGATAAATAAAAAGACGGGATGCTTGCATCTGGAAAGCTTTCCATCATAGGCTTGTGCGATTATATCAGACTTGGTATTCAACACATTGGAAGTAATGCTTGCACCATACCATAATTCCGTGTCTTAGAAACTAACAACACTATTCCTGTATCAATGATATACCTATATAAATGTGTTAACAAAATTTCAGTAGATTAATTCATTGATTTCATGTTACATAGTATCACTTCAAGCTCTTGATATATTTATCTAAACAGCAGACGGAAATTTGGTTTGGTATTTGTTAAGGCTCAGGGAACAGTCATATTACAGCTGGTTTTCAACCAGAAATTGGTTTATATCGATTCTCTTTAAATATCAAGTTACGTCCATTACCTCGTATCAACATTTAAAAAATTATGTCTAATTGATTTGTTAGTAAGGTTCAAATTAACAATTTACTAAATTACGAAAATTTGTGGTACATTATTCTCTATGCAACAGTCTAGACGTTACATTCTAATCTACAGTACACACCAGCCATTGAAATGAAACAAGTACAAATAATTTTAAAAGTTTGTTTTCTGTAGTTTATCATCCATCAGTGATGTCATGTTTACTATTTAGCATACAGATAAAACCAAAGGGACTCGAGTACACAACTAACCACATTCACAAAAGAATGAAAATTTAGCACTGCAAGTCAACAAATCGAGTATTGAGTGAGAGATACACAAATTAATGAATTAACATTAACAAAATCTAACGCCTCATGATGCATCACATAAGCAAAACGAGCAGAGATGTTTGTCGCCCATTCTGGTTATAAACAGTCTTTGGCTCTGTGTAGAATAATAGTATAGCACAGCTAAGCTATTCATTTCAAAATAAATGAGCAAAACAACTCTAGTTTAAATAATTTTCTCTCGAGAAAACATTAAAATGTTTTCTTTTAAAAGAAAATAACCCCCAAAATATGATCTACTGCTTAAATGTGGCTTTGACGTGGCCATGATATGTAAAACGGATGCAGAGTACGGCATATGCGCTGGCAAATTCTCCCAAACTGAGTAGGTTCTAAGCCAAAAATATCCTTCACTTTTTAGTAGTGGTCATCTAAAGTGCAAAGATAAACGTGGAATCCATCGACAAAAAGTTTCTCAATGTTTGTATAAGCACAAGAAGACAATACCAAAAAGGATTGACTAGAAAGATGTGATTGTTGCGGAATCGGTGGCAATCTTTTGCAGTTGTATCCCCTAATCTTGCTTGTCTTATTCTAGAAGTACCACAGAAGATGGTCGGTGATCAATGTGTATCGATCACTCCCTGACAAAAAGGAATTCACAAAGTAAATCTTTGCCATCAGCATATTTTCTGGCTGACTTTTTTATAAGCATCCAATGATGAAAGGATATGGATGACTGGAGCAATTTATGGTGAAAATGGGGTGTTCAAGTACCGATGTGCAGTTGGTAGCAGATGTCATAATCACCTTTCAGAGATGTGTGATTATATTGAAATCCTGTCCTGCATTTTATCTATAATTCCTTTTTGTGATCACTACTGCTACACCAAATTAAGAGGACCTTAGAAAATGTAGGTAAATCATCAGAAGATACTCCTGTACCTGAGCGTAAAACTGCAGGTCAACTTCAAAATATATCTTTCGCTTAGTAGAACGTTACATTCAAGACGCTGGTTTTGCCTCGAAAATAGATCAGGTGAAAAATCCCCACCAACGCCTACAGATGAGTGATTCACGACATACTCCATTCTTAGGTAATAATTTCATCTCCACCTGTGTACCTGTTTTTAATGGAGTTGAAAATATTAAGGAACAATTCTTCTTTCAAGACAGCACTATTCTCTGCAAGGTACAAACAAAAGACAAGCTCATGATACTCGAGGAAATCGTTCCTAGAATCGAAAAGACAATCGATTAATGCTTCTGGGGCTGAGTTAAGAACATGGACTCATGATTACAATCAAGCTCCAGCTTCCAAAGCATTTCAGAACCAAGTCGATATCTATAGACGCCACGTTTTATTAGTGTAAAACGAATAGCTGATCTATCCCTTGAATAAAACTCAACGTCCAGCAGAAACAAAAAATCAGATTTTAATAGGTCAAACGATTATGTCAAACTCACTCAGAAAGATCCAAAGCAGTTTGTGCCATGGAAAAGCTAAGAGCTTTAAAAAAATCAAAAATTCTATGCAAAAAAAAAAGAAAAAAAGAAAAAAAAGCAAACAAAACAAATGGCTGTACGAACCTATACACTTTTCTATAGAAAAACAACTGGCAATGTCAGCTGCCTCATTCCTTAACACACTCACCACTGCCAACATTCCAACACTACCTGTACATCACCACTCTCTATACCGATACCACCACAACTTTCACCACCGATACAGCATCACTACCACCACACAACAAGATGCCTCGACATCAACCTCACTACTGTCACCAAGTGCTCCTACAAACAAATAAGCTATTCAGATTTCGATATCACTATTTCGAACTCTCTTTCCGAATGTGTAGAACAATTCCGATATCTTGGAAGTTCCCTCTCGATAAAATGCAGATCCAGGATGGAGTTGAAGAAAGAGTTTTGTGTTGGCTGTGTTGCATGTGGAAGACTTTCTCTTCAGAAATAAAAACTTAAAGTAAGAAACCAATATCTTCGTGTGCTAGGCTATCGTTCTCTCAGTTTTCCTCGTTAGATGTAAGCCATGGAATCTTTACCATCGAGATACGATAAAACATGAGCTCTTTCACCAGCAGAAGCTCTGATCAGTTATGAATATGTTATGGTATGGTTAGGCGCAAAAATTGTAATCCCTGAGAAAGTTCAACTCAACAATATTGACTATCATAATAAAATATCATTCCAGATGGACATACATCTGCAGACTTTCCACCCATTTTTCTAAATTGGACTGAACTCGGAAAAAGAACCGATGGTTTCCTTCTGAAGCGTTACACGGTTCAACACAATACTCTGAATCAATTGCTCTGCATCCATAATAATTATTTTTATCAACTACTTATAAGAGAATATGAAGAAAGCTAACCTGGAAAGAAGCAAATAGATGGCAAAATCTGGCGTCAAACGATCTCGACACATGCAAAACTTCTCGAATAAATATGCTACAGAAATACCTAAAAGAATGAAAGGGATAAACAACAAAAACAAGAATATCCGTCAAGCGCAACAACATCCAACTTCGTCCAGTAAGGAAAACTTGGTTGATCTTCTTAGCCATCAAGAAAGAAGAAACCAAACACTAAGTAAACACAAGGGCCGACGAGTAAGAAAACATAGAAAATGAAAGTAGTGTATTTCGTAGATCTATCAGTAAATTCCCTGTGTACTGAGTTTTTAAACTAATTTTAATTTCTGGTTGATGCAATGTCTCTGCAGCTCTTTTTCGAATGTGAAATGAAGCAACATCTCATAATCGCATTATCAGCTACATGATTTCTTGTAACTAAGCAAGAAGCAATGATTTAGTAAAGTAATTCTAACTGGGAATCGAAACTAGTTCGGTACTCGCCTCATTGATCGTAATACAGAGATTTTTTTCAAAAGTAGCGGAATTCATGCGAATTGTAAAATTAGTAATCCGGAAGACCGTAAAAGTAATCCAAAAGTAATCTTAACACAAAAATAAAACGAAACACTGAATCCTCAGTCGGGATCATCGTTGTGTATAATAACTGCCCTACCCTCCCTTATAATTCTATATAAATTAGCTATAATACTTGATACATGGTATCAAAAACTCTCATCAAAAGTAAATGTGAAGTAAGTGAAGTCAAATACTTCTAGCCGGGAGTTGAAAAAGACTTACAAAGTAATCTCTCTTGAAACAAAGCTCTGCAGTTTACTTTTTACGAATAAAAGGACATTAAAAGTTGCTGTATTAGGAGATTTGGGGTTAAGTGGAAATATAAGGAGGAAACATTCAAGAAGTATTCTTTTCTTTCGTTGCTGCATCTAATTCACAAGAGTGGCTTGCAGGTCAGTGGACGTGCAAAAGAAGGTATTATTCTTTTCTGTTCTAGGCACAGAGCCCAAAATTTTTGGGGAGGGGACCAGTCGATTAGATCGACCCCAGTGCGCAACTGGTACTTAATTTATCGACCCCTAAAGGATGAAATGCAAAGTCGATCTCGGCGGAATTTGAACTCAGAACGTAAAGACAGACGAAATACCGCTGAGCATTTCGCCTGCTGTGCTAACGTTTCTGTCAGCTCATCGACTTAAAAAGCTATTATTGTCATCTTCATTATTGTCATATTCCCATACTTCTCCTTCCTATGTGCCTTTTTTGTACTTCGTTCTCTTCCTTTTCTTCTCCTCTTTCTCATTGTCAGCATCATCATCATCACCACGACCATGACCTTCCTCATCCACAACATAACATGATTATAATCTCCATCATCCCATCGCCGACATACCAAGATGACAACAACCTTCTCATCATCCTCAAGGGCGTGGCATTTAATCTTTCTCGGAATCCCCCCTTCCCCGATAAGGCCTTCACCTACTTTAATAGCAACCAAAGAGTGAACGTCTGAAATTATTGAGGAATCCTAAATTTAAAAAGAGACGGGATGGAGACGCCTAGAATACATTTGATCAAGTCCTTTCGAGCAGAGCTGACCTGTGCTAAACTACAACATGAACAACATGAATAGTACTGCCACTGTAACTACAATTACCACCATCCTGAACAAGATCAACACCATTCTCGCCCCATCATCACTCCAATAGTAATATCATCATACCCATTATATTAGTTATTATTATGTTGACGACGACGACGATAACGACCACGGCCTCCCCTACCATCATCATCATCATCATCCTCATCACCACTACCATGGCCAGCGCTGCCGCAACGATCCCACTCCGTCTACCACAACCACTGCTGTCGTAGTCGTCAGTTATAATCGCTTTCCTCCTCGTCATATTCGTTATTATTGACAGTTGAATAATCAAATAAATTCTGACAGAAATTATAATTAAATGTAAAAATATGAACAAAAATGAATAAATACATTAAATAATTGAAGAGAGAAAAAAAATAAAGAAAACGGCAGTAAAACTCATTAACTCACCCACATCTTTGCGAATGTTTCGATTTTCGTATTCTTAAAGAAAGCCATGACACCACTGTTTTTGACAGTGCCGTATTTGATTTTGGTTTGTTTTGGAAGATCAGAAATTGTTTTGATGGGAGTATTGATCTTCTTTACTGTAAGGAAGGCAGCTAGATTAGCAGTGTACGAAGAGATGAGGATGAGAGCAAAAAACCACCAAGCGCTGGTAAGGATACGTCCGGGCACTGTGTTTGGGGAAGCATCTGTGTTTCCTGGTAGAGTAGAAGGTGAAAACAATTATGGAAAGGATTTTGTGTAAAAAAAAAAAAAATATATATAAATGTATTATAACTTTGGACAAACTAAACTGTTTCTTGCAGATATAATAAACTTTCTAAACATGTCTACCTAGCTGGATTTATAGAGAAGTCAGTAATTCAGTATAAAGAAGAAAAAAATGTAGTGCTCCAAACAAAAAGCGGACTGTTTATGCAACAAAATCAAAAGGAATTTGCACATGTAGGTCTAGTGGTTAGAATTTCGCGCTTTCA
>NC_068993.1:22571680-22585515 GCF_001194135.2 Octopus bimaculoides
ATATATATATATATATATATATATATATATATATAGAGAGAGAGAGAGAGAGAGAGAGAGAGAGTCAGTGATAGATTGACAAACAGCCTTACGCGTTACACAGATTCAGAGATGCTTATATTTATATATACAGAGATATTCTTGCCTTGTAGTAAAGATCCAAAGATGAACCAGAAGCTCTCCCTGAACGAAATCGAAGGATAATCCTTTTTCTTACGCATGCCCAGTTTCTCCAGGAAGTACAGTATTACACTGACGACAATAAATGCCCCGAATGTGCATATCCAAACAGGTGGCGAGAGGGGGTTGAGGAACTCAAAATATGATGTTTCTAGTTTAGTTTTCTTCATGATTACACTAATGTAGCGAGTCATAAAAGGTTTAGTGAAATCCACTGCCTCCTCGCGCTGTGAATTAATGCTGAGGGGCGATACTGTCATAGTGGCGTTCTAAAATAAAGAGAAGACATTAATCATTTAGTGAAGTGAGAAAAAGATGAGGCAGAACGTGAGATATTTACATAGATAAACGAAGTGAGGGTTAAACAAGAAATATTAGCTAGAAAAATTTGATAGCCATCAAAATAACAAATTAAATGGAATAAAAAGATGTAAAATAAATATTAGGGTTACCGAAAAGTAATCTCATATTTCATGTCATGAACTCAAATGAGCATAAAACATATCGTTCATATATTTATTCATTCAAAATATAAGGGCCTCGTAAGCAGCAAAATACGGCCCACAAATCAGGTTCTTTAAAGTGAAAAGTTTTTGGTGTGCCTTTTCCACATCCATTATTCTTCTACATGTCTTTCCTCTTGTAGAATGCTGAAGTGACCAGAATGGTGCTAGGTGTTAACAGTAGGGAGTTGGAGGTAGAGCTTCCCAGCCTAATGAATATATTTTTGCACGGATTATTTTCGCTGAATGTGGGCTTGTATTATCATGTTACAGAACGATTACATTTCTGTTAACTGGAGTTCACGAAGTATGCACTTCACTTTTCTGTACACTTACTCAATCTGTTGATGAACTTGTAAAGTGAACCCGGCTTTATTAAGCTCTCAGAATAAGTACCAGACATTTTGACACAGTTTTTACTGTGTCACTATAGAGCATAGTTCATCTTTCTGGTCGAAACCCAACTAAATGATCGAAATAACCGATTTCGCATCTGCTGAAGCATCGTTGGCATTTTCAAACACTCGCACCATCAAGATATACATTACATATTTTTCTCTTGTACTTGTGGAATTTTTGCACAAAGGAAATTAGTAAAGCATGCCATACCCAATATGCAGCTTACTTAAGTTATTGTCTCCCAACAGGAAAACTGTAATTGTTATAAAATATGACGGAGGGTAATAGAACTCCTGCAAGGTAAAGTGCCCTGATGCTCAGTCAATGCACATAATTGTGTACATACATACTGACAGTCAGCGTAAACGGCCAAATGTGGTGGTCGTGATACCCGTAAACCGTCGACGGTTTCAGCTTTTACTCCGAAGCCTCTTCAGTAGGGTCGGCAAAACTCGTCCGATTCCGGATAAGATCGCTTCCTGTATATATGTCTACACCATAGAAATCTATGGATAATTTATGGAATCGCTAAAGTGTATACAAATAATTAAATTAGGCAGCGGTTTAGCAATGTATGAGAGCACTTTAGCTCTTATTTCTAGCATTTTAGGTGTTCTAACACAATGTCATATTTAATGGCAATTATAGTTTCCCTCTGTGTGTGTGTGTGTGTAATATTTTGGACTAATAGGTATACATATATACATACATACATACATACATACATGCATACATACATACATACATACATACATGCATACATACATGCATCGTGTGTCCACATTAATATTTAATCATTAAATCCATGCTCGTTGGTTGACTTCAAAGACACCTTTGATTGGCTTGTTATACCAAAACTATCGTTGGTATAGTGTCAAAAATGTTTTCTTGAAAAACGAATATTCTTTTCGGTACCTCTGATAGAATAGAATTTACAATACAAAATGTGCAAGAATACTGCATAGAGTACATAATCTATACAATTAAACGATTTAAATGAACGATTGATGTACTTAATTTTACTCTCTATTTTAAAGTCTTTCTGTGTTTGAATCAACGTATATCCTGTATTCAACTGACCCATCTCCAGACAATAAATCTATAGCAAATGTGGTCTCTAGCCTCAAGCATTTACGATGGAGTGGTATTTGATATTGAGTGGTATTGGATTGGAAATAGGCCCGTGTCGTCAGCACTTTTCTAAAGGATCACAACCACGAGAGGACCAGTAACGAGTCAACGAGGGAATTTCTACGGAATCCATCGCCATGCTAGAAATAATAGCAGTTAAATATTCCTCAACTTCCTCCATTGCGTCTTATATGACAAGACATTTAAAAAATATAGTGATTATACTTAAAAGACTGGATGGTCATTATCTGAATTCTATTCATCACAAGTCTCCCCAACTAGGGTTGACTTCTAGCTAAACAATAATACAGACTAACGGGATACTCATCAAATATTCAAAGTTGTTTCTGCTAATGATAATTATAACGGTTAATCATTTGGCCCTTTAGCTCCTACTTACAAATAGGTGGATTGAACTATTGAGAATAAGTGTAATGCCAGTATCAATATACAAACCGCTATCCTCTTGCTTGGTTGCACAGTATCCTATTCATTCGATTTATGAAACTCTCACTAAATCGATAGGATTGTCTATTTCACTTTATCGTATTCAGATATTTCTTCTCAAAGCACATCAGTATACATCACACTTCGACTTTCATCAGTAATCTGTCTACTTAACAGTTTACAGATAAAAAATTATCTATTTGACAGTTTGCTAAGACAGCCTTTTAATCAAAATTATTTAACAATCAATGTTCAGTCAGTAAATTATGTCCTAGCTTCCTCTCTAGCTAGGCTTCTGCACCTATAAACGAGCCAGATATTTCAAACTAACTCGATGCACCATCATTATTTCTGTCAATTACTCTGATATGTCGCACTCTGGGCTCTGTTTTAAATACTTTATCTTGTCTTACTTTCTCTGAATTACAACCCATTGAAAACCTGGAAACGTTCAAGAAGATATACTAATCTTATATTCTAGCATTAAAACTTTTTTCTAATAACAAATAAGATGTAAATCCAGTCTATAAATAGATTAGTCAATTAAACTATAATCATATAACTAGGGAATTCCACGGTTATCTTGAAAGTTATAAAATTAGCAGAAGTTTATGCAGAACTATCATAATTTCTCATGAAAGTTATCAATTGTTGAAGCAATTGATGCTTTAGATAATGTAAATAACATGTAGACTGTATTGAAAGGTCAGTCTTTACACTTGTCGCTTCTTCCAACTCGTGAAGTGAACGTGCTCGAGGAAATGTTACGCACGATTTTCTTGAGAAACACCTGATCCACTCTTGTTTCTTTTTTATTAAGATTTTGTTATGAAAATTATTAAAAATGTTTTCTAAGAATAATGTATATAAGGAAAAGTTTAAGTAATCTTAACTCTAAAAGGAAATTGAAGACATGATCTATTTATATCATTATTCTATTAGACTACACAAAAAACGCTTTAACAAATCATAACACGATAAACTACGATACATGGGGAAAGTGGAGCTGGCTGAACTTAAACCTACACTAGTAATGAATGAAGTATAATAGTTTGCTCTCCGTGTTATGATTCCCATCAAAATATATCAGTTACATATATTAAATTTAATTTTAAATATTGATTTTCCAGTCAATAAATCTATAAGTCACTTCTTTGATTCCATTTCATTGTTTAACAGCCAATTGTTTACAGAGACAATAAATGTTGTGTGTGTAACTGTTTAAGCATTCCATTTCATCCCACGGTTAAAGCATTACATACGTAGACAGTAACAGAATAGTGTAATACATTTCATATGAAAGCAGTATTTTATCTGCACTAGAAGGTGGGAATTGTTATGATAAGCTCCTCAATCGCATTGCGTCATGTGATAGAATAAATTAAGGTCGCACGTGAAAGTGTTCACTCGGAACAAAGCTACATGGAATAGGAAGAAATATTGTTTATCATTAGATAAACAATATATCATAGATACTTGTGGTCGTAAAACAGACTTTATCTTTTGACTTCCATGATATCATCAGTATTTTGACACATATGTGAAAGAGATATGTTTTACTTGATAAAATGTTTATCATAGAGGTGAGCACAATGCAAGCGACATCCGCAAGTTTCAATATCTGATAACCGTTTTACGTCTCTCATGTGCTGTTTACCTAAGCATAGCTATCATGGGTTTTCTTTGTTGCTATCGTCAGGAGATAAAACTTACATACTTTATCAGAAATAGGAAACGATACGATTTCTTTTGTTGACAAGCGCAGAAGATTCCGACGATCCAGGTTCACCTCTCTGACGAATCTGTTTATTTCATTTATGTCACTAATGCCTTTCTACAAAAGTCCCTCTCAATCGAATATGAACACCGCAGTAAAGGAACTGTTTGTTAAAATTTTCAAGATCACCACAACAAGGTAAATAACTCTAAGCACTCTTTCTACTATAAGCACAACGCCTGAAAATTTTTTGAGAAAGGACCTAGTCTATTACATCCACCCAAGGATGAAAGTCAACGTCGATCTCAGCGGAGATTGATTTCAGAACTAAACATTTCGTCCGATCCGCTAACTATTCTGCCAGCTTGCTGCATTAACAATAATTATAATAGCAAAATATTCTGTTCTACTCTAGGCACAAGGCCCGAAATTTTGGGGGGAGGGGGCTTGTCGATTAGATCGACCCTAGTACGCAACTGGTACTTAAATTATCGACCCCGATGGATGAAATGTAAAGTCGACCTCGTCGGAATTTGAACTCAGAACATAAAGACAGACGAAATACCGCTAACGTTCCTGTCAGCTCGCCGCCTTATATCACAATAGTAATAATAATAATAATAATAATAATAATAATAATAATAATAATAATAATAATAATAATAATAATAATAATTTAATTATTTATGTCTTACTTTAGCAACAAGAACATTAACAGTAACAAATACAAAGATATTCATAAAGGAAATAAAAATGCCGCAAAAATAAATGAAGCCAATATATAAAAAGCAAGATTATATCATAATTACCCCAGCAAGGACTTCGCCAATCATTCCATTCCAGTCTCCGTTGTCCATTTTAGCGCCAAAGTTTCCGTCGCCAACGAGATACAAATCATATTCAAAACCCAAGCGTTTCGATACGACATCCATTAAATCAACCGCGAAACCTCTAAACCGGTCGTTTCCGTATCGTTTTTCGTAATCGTCTTTATACATAGTGAATGGCTTTTCCTGGAAAAAAATTTCAAGCTTGACTGTGTGTAAGTACGCACGCATATGGACATGTACAACCATAGATATTTACAATTGGTGTTAGGAAAAGCGGAATAATTTGAACAAATTAAAGTATACCCAATATCTGAAACAGAAAGAATATCTAACATAGTATAAACTTGATTGCTTCTCATTAATTCAAGTCACTTCACTTTAGTCAGCACCACATCACCGAAGCCCACAAGAAACTCGGAGTAACAGTAAGATAGTATACTTTAATATATACATTATTTCTGCTCTGTCATAGCGAGATAAATAACCGTACGTTAGAACTCAATATTCTTATAATCATCGTCCTCTGCGAGCACCGACACGTCAAGTAACAGTAATACCTTCACTCGGACCAGAAGACAGCAACAGAAGTGCAGAATAAAGTGCTAATTATAAATGTCAAAAGAATACGAACTAATATCTAAATCCATTGGCTTACATGTGTACGAAATTAAAACCATGCATAGTAATGAATATTGTCTCATTCAAATTCAATTCCCTTAGTCAGAGCCTCGATGAATATGATTATTTGACAAAAAACAAAAAAAAAAAAATTAAAAAACTGAGAGTAAACAAGTAAGATTTTAAACTCTAATAACATTTTTGCATTTACCACAAGGAAGGAGAGTGAAAAATCATTAAAATAACAACTTACAAAACCTGTATATTTTCATGCAAAATATATTACAAAAATCACTTATGAAACTGTTTACAAGAGGTCTTGCTTCAAATTTTGTACAATGCCAACAACTTGGCGGAGGAGTTACATCGATTACATCGATCCCAATTCTCAACTGGTACTAACTTTATCGACCCTAAAAGATGAAAGCAAAATCGATCTCGGCGGAATTTGAACTCAGAAGGTAAAGTCGAAGGAAATGCCGCAATACATTTCGTCCGGCCTGCTAATGCTTCTACCAGCTTACCGCCTTATAGTTATTGTAGTAACATTAATATCAATGTTTTCTTCAGTCTTTGTCAAAACTTCTTACATTTTCACGAGGGGCTATGGTCGGCTACATTTTCCTGGTAATTATGTTGAGAAAAAAAAAAAAAGATTTGTACTCTGTAAGTAACATGACGCAACTAAATACTGAAAGCCCGACATTGTATCATTACTGTAAATATACGGAATGGAATAAAATCACAGTAATGATTAATTCATTACATTACTCAAAGCAGACATAAATGTATTGTATAGACTCATAAAGATTATGAGAAAACCTCGAGCGTAAAAGGAGGCAAAAACTAAATATACTTATATATATTTCCAGGTTCGAACTTCCTAACTTTCTATTTAAAGAAATATTCTGGAGGAAATGACATAGTCGATATGATGCACCAGAGTACTTCCCTGGAATTATAAAAATAACTTACCAAGATAGAGACCACTTTCACTCTGCGTCCCTTTAAAGGAAACATATATGTGATATTCGGATGGATTTTACGTTGATACACATGAAACTGTTTGGAAGTAGTAGAATTCCAGATTGCAATCTGAAAATATATGTAACAAATAAATATTAAGAGAAAAAAATTTGAGGGAAATAACCATAGAAATATTAAATCAGGTAACTAATTAGTCTTGTATTGAAAAAGTAAAAATATCTCATTCATCAATGAATAATTAGATTTTCAAATTATACATGTTACTTGAATTATTACATACATGTAACCTAAGTTATATACATACTATTGAATACTTTGCTGCTTAAGTTATCATATATTTGGCTCCAGCTGCTACATATATCCTTTCTACTAAAGACACAAGGCCTGAAATTTCACGAGAGGGGCTAGTCGATTACACCGACCCCAGTGAAACACAGGTACTTAATTTATCGACGCCGAAAGATTGAAAAGCAAAGTCGACCTCGGCAGAATTTGAACTCAGAACGTAAAGAGGGATAAATACCGTTATGCATTTTCCCGGTATGCTAACAATTTTGCCAGTGCGCCACCTTACAGCTACCACGTATATGTCACTTCTACTACCATGCACATTGCTTCAATTCGCAAAAACATACAACTTCAGTTGTTATATACATATTGACCCCTACATATAATTTGTCACATTAGGGGAAATTACATGCAGGCATATACTCCTTAAGAAGAAACTCAGTCTCAAAGTTAGTAAAGATCAAAAATGTTCACACACGAGTAGAATGTTTAAAATATGAATTGAGTGATTACATGTTGTAGAATCGCATTACTGAAGGAGATACACATTTTATAAGAAAGTTTAAAATACCGCTCAAGGCGTCTGCTATGTATTAAGGTGATGGCTTTTGCTCCAAGGTATTGTATATACTATAGTACGCTAGGCGTTCTGAAAAGAAATTGGCTTTTATATATCCTCGAGAAAACATATTAAAGAGAATGAAATACTTACTTTTTGTGTCATTTCCCCAAAAACTGCTGTAAAGTATAGATTAATACCTTTTCTTTTCCCTCTTTTGCTTAAGTGCATACATCCAGTTTCCAAATGTTTCTTAAACTGAAAGCAAAGCAAAAGCAAGTTGTTTTGAAAATACTGAGAAAAACTACAGAAGAAAGGACAGATCGGAAACAAATTTGTTTGCAGAGAACTCGTGTGCACTCATTTCAAATATATACCAAGACCACACACACACACACACACACACACACACACACACACACACACACACACACACACACACACACACACACACACACACACACACACAAACACGCACTATATTTGGCCTAACAGACTTTTTAGTTGAGTTCATTTATGGACTGTTGGTTGACAACTGAAGCTTCTAAACGTTGATTATAGTATATTCTTATAATTGTTGTTACCCTGGATTGTGCTAGTAAATGTTCAAACATGATTACGTTAGCAAATGTTTGAACAGAAACTTTGAGATAATGCGATTTTCGAGTATGGAAAACAAAGTGTGGGAATTCAGTCTGTAAGCAGGAGAGTAAATATATACAGAAGTTTTAAATGTTCGCTCTATGACTCTGCATACTTTTAATGTGAGTTTTAAAGAAGCTTTGTTTTTTACAAATAGGATATTTCTCTAGGGCTGACACACTCACGTACGTGCGTACATACTCGTATTTTGATACGAATACATTGATGTTGCAAAATAATTGAAGTCATAATGATACATAAAATGACGTGAATGATTGACCACTTTTTACGTTTTTTCTCAATCTCAGTCCTTCAAATGATTTTCTTTGATCGACTGAGCACAAAATCCCTTTATTATTAACGCTGAACTGTATCCTGTGACATTGTAACATTTATATATGTCCTAAAGTAATTAACATCATGAACGATTACTTGCAAGAGATGAAAATTAAAAGTTGATTGCTGTTTCAATTCGCCGCGAGCTTACATGATCCTCGATGGTGTACACCAATCATGCATACATATTTTAATCGATAAAATCCTCATTAAAGAAACAAGAATGACATCATAGGCTTTAGTTCGTCAGATGGATATTCTGTCAAATTCAATCAGGAGTATTATAATTGTTCAATCAGCGGAACTACTTTCTGAGTTTTACGCAAACACATTAAATAGTTTAAGTTGATTCAGCTTGTCATTATGTGCGACCCCCCCCCCAAAAAAAAAACACTATACATTCGCATTGGAGGGATGCTAAATTGGACGGGCTTCAATTTAGTTTCCGTTGAAGCACTTCTACTACAGTCTTTGAAACTAAGTTATTGTAGCGAAGTCTTGCCTACAGCTTTCCACTATGGAGTCGAATGTGAAATCTCTGGTTACAAACAAAATTACTGAAATATTTAATCATCTCTGAGCCCAAATTTTTACAGAGTTGTGTACATGCATAATCACAAATAGTGACATAGAAAATTACAGAAGCTGACACGTTCACCCCTACACAGACACAGTTACACTCATATATAATCAATTACAGCATTATCATTTTTAACGTTACCTTCTGTAGTTTCCGTTTAGTTTTCTCCCTCATTTCCTCGATGTTAGGATATCGTTTCAATGATATAGATGCGTTCTTCAGCATTTCAACTATATCTGAAACCACTGCCCGTGGATAACTTTTAGTGTTACTCAAGGTATCATCACTATGACCCTCTCTTAACGGTAAATAACTGAGAACAGTGAAATTGGTGTTCATGGCCACAAAGGAACGTAGGGTTGAGCTTATATAACCATCCTGATAAGGAAAAGAATAACATCATATTATAACAGAAACATATATAGACATATAGACACACATAAACAGATATATACATATATAACTTCCACATACATAAAAAATACATGATATTATTATATTTATGATATTGTTGAAACTCACAAATTTCACAAATCGTTTCTATGAGCCGTACGTAATCGAACTTAGGATGAAAGTAAAACAATTGCAACAACAAAAATGTATTTAAAGACTGCAAAGTGCATTTTGATGGAGAAAAATGGTAAATGTCTTTGGCTTAGTGACTAGAGCATACTTTTAGAATATAAGGAGGACGTTGGATTGATCGTATGAACGGTAGCGAAAATGAAATAGTCATTTCCAAAGAAAATTTTAATAATATTAAATAAAAATATTAAAAAAAAAAAATCGATGCATTACGAAATAATTATTAATGCATTGCTAGTTTTGGCAGATGTGAACTGCAATAAAAATAGCAACATATAATCAACTTGGAAAAACAAATTAAAATTAATATACGTGTGCTGAAGCTTGAATTTTAAAGCATAAGCGTGAGAGAAGAATGGGAGAAAGAAAGAGAGAGAGAGAGAGAGAGAGAGAGAGAGAGAGAGAGAGAGAGAGAGAGAGAGAGAGAGAGAGAGAGAGAGAGAGAGATAGAGAGAGGGAGAAAGAGAGAGGAAGAGAGAGAGAGAGAGACACACACATTGCGTGGAGATTAGACATATGTTGAGCGCTGACATCATTTCTCGCTTAATTTTAACAAAATGAATACATTCGAAACTTACATGCATGTGTTTATGTGTAAAAGAAAAACATGGAAATGATCAAGCACACCAAAACATGTATGACAAAGAAGACCTGCATCATGGAAACGTTTAACATCAATTGACAGAAATTTTAAAAACAATTAAAAGTTATAACAAAATAAATTATAATAAAAATATGTTAGTTAAATATAACAGATGATAAACAGTATTAATTTATGGAACGATAATTGACAGTCAAAAAGTTCAAATTCGTACGCTTTATCATATTCGCCTCATATGGTAGATAAACAAGGAACCTATTCCAAACGTCTGGTAACATGCATTTATCTAGGAGTGCCTATAAAAGACGGAAGATGGCAGAATCGTTAGAGCGTCGGGAAAAATGCTTTACGTTGTTTCTTCTGACACTATACATTCTGAGTTCAAATTCCTCCGCGGCCAACTTTGCCTCTCATCACCCCGTGGTTGATAAAATAAAGAATAGTCAAATACAACGGACGAGTGAGAGAACTACAGTAAGAGCCGTACATGTAAGAGTTTGATTTTCCCAAAATCTAAGCCGGGTTTTTACATGTTCTAAATGTATTTAGAAATATTTGTTAAAAACCTATTTTCCGGAGTTGCTGAACGAATTCTCTTGCATGTAGAGTTTGTTTTCAAATGTTTTGTTAATTTGGTATATGTATCATATAGATCCTATTTTGTTATTAGTTTGCACTTTTTCCCTGCTCAAACGCTTGTCATTAAGGTGTAATATGTTGAGATCTGTACAAATACAAGTTGGAATTTTTCATTTTCCTTCATTTCGGAATGTCTTTTTACATTCAATTACCTTCAACGTAATCAGTTTAACTTTTTCACCAAAGTTGAATGTTGGGTTAACCAACTAAAATTCCCCGGCTCTACAGTTCTATATTTAAGAGATAAGGAATTATGTACATTATTTACATTTAACGAATATTTGTCCTCATCTTGTTTGTTGTTAACACAATGTTTCAGCTGACATACCCTCTAGACTTCATCAGGTGTCTTGGGGGAAATTTCGAACCTGGGTTCTTATTCCTAAGGTATTTTTCGATGTTATTATTATTATTATTCAGGTCACTGCTTGGAGTTGAACTCAAAGTCTTGGGGTTAATAGCCCACGCTCTCAACCACAACGCCATATGCCCGTAGGCAATTTTAGAGTGAATTTTGGGACTTATAAATCTAATATTTTCCTATGCTTCCTTAACACCGGTTCCCATGTGCTACTCATATCTACACTCAGTCTGTTTAGGAGGTCGTTGTGTCCTAGCATATATGCTACTTCTTTTAGTTTTCGTATTTTCCAGTGGTGTTCTCTGCCTATTATTTTAACTTCATTCTAGAGGGAGAGGTGGTCTCCATTTTTCTATACATGATCAGCTATACCCGATTTATCAGTGTCTTCTCGTGTCACAGCTTTGCGATGTTTGTCTACTCTTATTCTGAGGGGGCGACATGTTTCGCCTTTGCATAACCTAACACAGCTGCATGGGATGGAGTACACATAGTCTTTGGTCATATTCTCTTCTATTGGTGGTTTTAATAGGAGGGGATATTTGCGAAGTGTTGTATTACTTTTGAAAACTATGC
The DNA here is from genome assembly GCF_001194135.2 of Octopus bimaculoides. Taxonomy (NCBI): domain Eukaryota; kingdom Metazoa; phylum Mollusca; class Cephalopoda; order Octopoda; family Octopodidae; genus Octopus; species Octopus bimaculoides. The sequence continues at coordinate 22,583,660 of NC_068993.1, forward strand.
TGATGTCACATGGCCCGCATATCTCTTGTATATTTTCGGAGAAGCTTTTCACACATGTGAAAGCCCTGTCCGAAAAGATACATATGGCGCAGTGGATAAGAGCGCGGGCTACTAGACCCAAGATTCCGAGTTCGATTCCAGGCAGTGAATTGGATAACAACAACAACAACAATAACAATAATAATAATAATAATAACATCGAAAAATAACTTAGGAATGAGAACCCAGGTTCGAAATTTCCCCAAGACATCGGATGAAGGCTGGAGGGTATATCAGCCGAAACGTTTTGTTAACAACAAAGATGAGAACAAATATCCGTCAAAAGTAAATAATGTCCCTGGTTCTAATTTTAAATAAGTTTCTAGGTCTCATAGTGCATCTATGCAATTGTTCTGCTCCGAGTCTTTATAACTGGGTGCGACTGTTTGGAAGGTAGCTTCATCCACAGCTACATAATACATACATACATACATACATATGTATAAATATTTTATAATTATAAACATAATTATAATTAGGGGTCAGCTAATTACTTCACCACGCACCGAATTTAGAAATAGGAGTTAAAATTCCTTTTCTGCTACCATAAAGATCTCCCAGATAGTTATACACTTTTTTACGTAGGCAAAAAGAAAAAAAATAACGAATCCACACAACTCAGATTAGCTACATACGCGTTTCGTGATTAAAGTAAAGTTATATTTACTCACTTAATTCGCCTCATCAGTGCAGCAGTTCAAATATAAATTTGAGAGTGCTAGGATTAAATATGTACACAATCGAGCGTCATCGCATAACTGATATCCGACCAACACTTCCAGAAATATACAGCCGAGTGTGAACACATATTTATCCTTAATACCCACGTTTATGTTACGAGCAATCCCGCATATATATGTGTGTGTGTGTTTCAGGAATTCATCTGCGTGTTTGTCTATCTGTCAGTCTGATTAACAATCAGTCTGTCATTCTGAATATAACTAGTATGTTAAACATCACACGAGAAAAAATGTTTCAGTTATTCCAATGATATATCCTTGCGGGAAGTAAACAAATGCCTCATGTTAATTTGCCATTGAACTCAAATCAGAAATTAAGACAATGGCAAAAACAAAGATTCTCTTGAATTGGCATGCCACTGAAATAACCCTCCCCCCCCCATCTCTGAATGTTGAGAGGTAAAGGTGTAACTGCAAAAATATTATTTCTCCCACCATAAACATCATTATCAGAACAGTTTTCCAACCTTCAGGAGAGTGGCGTAGCTGTGTACAAAAAGAGGAAATAATATTCATGGCCTACTTTCATTCGCATAATTTATACAAAATCGAGCTGAGGGAAATAACGGAGTGGTATGAAGACGGACAACAAATACGAATTAAATATATTTAATTAAAAACCATATAAGACAAATATTTGATTTATTACTTTATTGAAATTATCTTCCATCAACAGAAAATTAAACAAATGCCTAGTTATAAATAAATAAGTATATGTATATATGTGTGTATGTGTACCATGTTGTTATAGCTGCCATTTTCTCATTTGTATTTCTATATGTAAGTATGTCAGTGTTGTGCGCATACACACACACACACACACACACACACACACGTATATATGATTATAAGCACACTTATGTGTTTTTATGTAGAAGAAAATTGCAATTGAAACAAAATTTCATTTTATGTATATTTTTAATAGACACAGATATACACACACATGCATACATATTCATATATCTATTCATATACATATGTAGCTGACTATGCGTATATTTATTTACATATATGTATACACAAATGTAAATATATATGAATAATATATATACAGCCATGCTAATATACATACATATA
>NC_068993.1:22585599-22587341 GCF_001194135.2 Octopus bimaculoides
TATATATATATATATATGTATATGTATTTATAGAAACACGTACATACACATATATGTACACATACAAATTCACATTACACAAATAGCTATATGTATATATATGAGCATATATTTAGAAAATTGCAATTCAAATGAAATATGTCATTTGATTATATATTTGTTTTTAACGTAGAAAAAAAAATCATTATTAATCGAACTCTATCTAACGTAAGAAATCATTAATTACATAATTTGATTTTTAGACACATTCGCACCCGCACATACATCACCCTACTCCCCACACATGCAAGCACACATTTGCAGTCTCGAAAATCCGCCTTCCAGTGTCTTCAATAGAATGTACTTCCTTTCTGTTTTCTATCATATTTTCAAGTTTCTTCCCATTCCCAATTTCGTTAACAATCACGTTTCCTCCAGCATAATGCAATGTTTATTCTGCCTTAAATGTCGATATTTTCACAGTCTCAAAAGCCAGATTCTGTGTAATTTTCTATCTAGGTTCGTCTTTTTTATATTTGCTTTCATTTCCTAAAAATAATTATTCTTTATATTTTTCAACTTTCTTATATTACTTTGAAGTCAATCTTTAACACGTACCATTCTAATTTCAATAGTCATTTTATATGTCTAAAAGATAAATTCTCAGCAAATCAATTCTAGTTATTTAATTTAGAAAATATCGATTCTTTTAGGCTCTCTTTAGGCGGTAAAATGAAGTTTTCGGTACAAGAAGAATTGTTTTCCTTATATTTCTTCTTCTTCCGCTTTTGAAACAAATTCAAATAAATTAACACAGCTACATGATCATACATGTCCACCCACATATACACACATATGCGCACATACATATATACATACATACGTATATATATATATATATATATATATATATATATATTCATTTTAAATCAATTGTATATTCCATAACTGATCTCCGTCTTACGATAACCTATCGTTGAAGCTCTATGAAAATTATTGTGAGAGAGTTTGAGCAATTACACAAGCATGAAATCTAGAGTAACGGTGGAGGGAATAATCGACTGAGCGAACCATCAAGTAATTTCTGCCGCATATATTGAGTTCTCTTCGCTTCTGTGCACAAACGTAGATCGACTTTGCCTTTCATCCTCTCGGAGTTGATAAAATAAGTAGCATTTGAACACTGGGGTCGATGTAATCGACTAGCCCAGTTCCTACAGTTTCAGGCCATGTACCTATAGTAGAAAGGACTATTTTAGAAATTATTTTAATGATTTTAGTCATAGAACAAATAGAACAATAGAATGCTTGATTGGGTTATCGAGTACTTTGACTTACGGAAGTAGTTCAATGAGGTCATAACTCAGAGGTGACCTCTGAGTGATGTTACTGCTCGAAAGCACTATCAATGAATGTATTGCACTTGAAGTAAATCTAAAAACTAAATATCTGTTCGCTTGCATCAAAATCACGTCATCGTTAGACGAGAAACACCAGCTCAACGTGAGATATGTGCAGTTGGATTTAGAAATATCCCGTTTATCTTATCGGTCCTAAGAAAAGCTGCAAGCTGAAAGTTTCAGACATAGCTTTTAATGAAGAGAGAATACTGATTGTACTGGCTGTGTTCAGATCCCTACGAACTAAACTTATAAATAATCTCCGAATTGAGGAATTTTATTCCTTTCATAAACATTAGTCTAAAGTGTGTATCTCTCTCTCTCTCTCTCTCTCTCTCTCTCTCTCTCTCTCTCTCTCTCTCT
>NC_068993.1:22587367-22588310 GCF_001194135.2 Octopus bimaculoides
TAAAGTGTGTATCTCTCTCTCTCTCTCTCTCTCTCTCTCTCTCTCTCTCTCTATATATATATATATATATATATAAATGTAAGAACTTAGTGCGATCAAGGCTGCGTGGCGTTCGATCATAAACATTTAAAATAAAATATACAGGACACCACCAACGAGTGAAAAATAGGTAAACACACGAGAGATAGGTAGCCGACAAAATACCAAACGAAGATAACTCCTCATCAGTTGTCGGACTATTTTTTACTCCTATCTCATGCTTTCAACGACAATAGAGAGGAACTTCATAAGACAGCAGCATCGAGGCGTTAGTCATCACAATTCGTCTTTGCCTTAATGTTTGTCCTCGTCGATTGTTTACTCTATTCATCCATTCTGTCATTGTTTGTTTGTTCGAAGCTCTAACTCTCCATGAATTTTATATTTTTTAAATAACCGATGAGGAGTTGTCTTCTTTTGGTATTTCCCCCTTTACTTTTCTCCATATTGCCCCTTTGGATGTCATTTTTCTCGGCTCCCGACATTTTTTCTTCTACATTTTTTTCTACTATTTTCTTCTCTTCCAATTATTCTATTGCCTTGAAAAAATTTCTACCAGGCTCAACGGCCCTTAATGTTTTTCTTCATCGATTGTTCACTCTGTACGTCCACTCTGTCGTTGTTTGTTCGTTGGAGGCTCTAACTTGCCTATGAATTTTATATTTTAAAAATTTCTGGGTACTGCTGTCTTATGAAGTTTCCCTATATTGTCGTTGAAAGCACGAAATAGGAGTAATAAACAGTCCGACAACTGACGAAGAGTTATCTTCTTTTGGTATTTTGTCCTGTACTTTTCTCTCGTCTGTTTACGTATTTTACACTCGTTTGGCATCTCCAACGAGTGTGCCCAACAAAATGTGCATTTTTAAATTATATATATATATATATATATATATATATATAT
>NC_068993.1:22588432-22588894 GCF_001194135.2 Octopus bimaculoides
GAGAGAGAGAGAGAGAGAGAGAGAGAGACAGAGAGAGAGAGAGGAAGCAGCATGACTCAGTGGTTAGAGCGTCGGCCTTACAATCGTGAAGCTGTGAGTTCGATTCCTGGACTGGACTGGGCTATGCGTTGTGTTCTTGAGATTTATTTCTCGTTGGTCCATTTCACTCAGCTGTAAGAATGAGCTGCGATGTCACTAGTAGCATGCTCTATCGGCTTAAGCCTTTCCCTCGGAAGAGAGACTGGTATGCAGAGCTGACTGCTGGTATTCCACAAAACAACTCTGGCCGGACTTGTGTCTCGGAGGGGAACTTTCTGTGGGGAATCCCATGGTTGTTCTGTGCATCTGTCTGTCTGTCTGTCTGTCTGTCTGTCTCTGTCTGTCTGTCTGTCTGTCTGTCTCTGTCTGTCTGTCTGTATGTCTGTCTGTCTGTCTCTCTCTCTCTCTCTCTCTCTCTCTCTC
>NC_068993.1:22590240-22591423 GCF_001194135.2 Octopus bimaculoides
TATGACGATTTAAAAGCAGCCCTAGCAACGTAAGCAGAGTGTATGTGCTCTGTTTTATACGCCGAGTTTGCTGCTAATTAGGGGTATTTATGAGGTCATCGTATACCTATGGCATGTCTCCGAATTGAGACGTCGACAAAAGTTTAGTCATACTATTGAACACAGAAACACTGGAAGAAGGGCTCTTTACAAACATAAACTAGTGAACTGCATATTTTGATGATATACTGGTAATCTGGCAGAGCTGGAAATACACTTCGCACTTTGTCGTAAATGCATTTCTAATCGTAAATGCATTTCTCTACTCAAGGGGACTTGATGCTAACTTGTTTAACATATAACACTTCAACACTAAGACTCCGTATATTGTAATAAGATAAATGCTATCTAATCATGGTTCTGCTCTTGTCTCCCTTATTACAGAAGAAATACTGAAATTGTTGACTGTCAACTTAAAAGTTGATAGCCGTTTGGTTATCAGCCAAGTCCTCAAGCAACCTACAACTTAACACCCTAAAAGTAAATATGCCTCGAGAATTAAAGACACATAATACAAGTATCAGGTTAAATTCTAGGTAATTAAGTAATTGATTCTAAGTAATCAAGTAACTGATTAAAAGTACATGAATGCAAGTTCAGTATGGTCACAATTCAATGAGAGAAACTAGCAGAAAACACACACACACACACACACACACAAATAAACACACATACACACACACAAATCCACACGTGTGTGTATATGTGTGTATATATACGCACATATACATACCAATAGAGTTGTATATACGTGTATGTAGCTGTTTGCTAAATAATTTGAAACAGAGAACTTCGAACAACTCTACAGGATTTAACAATTTTGTTTTCAAAATTTTGTCAACGTTCACAAAAATGAAAGAGATTAATAACAACTGCGCAAACTATTGTCGGAGAATCTGACAGTTGTAATTAAAAGAAAAAATAGTTAATACAGCTTTAGAATAAAGATAAAGATGTTGGGCTGTCACTATCATTCTTTATTTTGTCCTCTCTATTTCTCTCGCTCTGTAAATACATACAAATCTATCTATCTATCTATGTCTGTATTTATGTCACTCTCTCTCTCAATGTATCTCTCTCTCTCTCTCTCTCTCTCTCTATATATATATATATATATATATATATATATATATATATATATATA
>NC_068993.1:22591524-22597028 GCF_001194135.2 Octopus bimaculoides
TAGATAGATAGATAGATAGATAGATAGATACGAGATAGATATTGTTGTATCTAACAAGAGTCCTTATGTCAATGTTAATAACATACGCTCTCCTTCATTATTAGTCAATCCGTCAAATATCCAAATCGATTGTTTGTTTAATTTGGTTACACAATAAGTCGTTTGTTTTGTTTTTGCTTGTTTTCTTGTCAAAAATCTCTCGTTGTTATTTGCATCCTTTTCATAGAGAATCATACAAACCAGATAAAAAAAAAAGATGTCAAAAGATAGAAATCTAGATATTGATGTTTTAGGCGCTGCTGTGAGGTTCAGTACCAATATGTGGTAACTAGGGCTTATGAGTGGAGTTGGTAGAAGGAAACTGCGAGGTTGTGATTGTCCCCAGAGCTACTTGACAACCGATGTTGACTTGTCTACCTCCCTGTAAAGAAGCGGTTCTGTAAACAAGACCAATTGAATAATTTAACAGACTTGAAAAGATAATTTCTTGGGGCGATATGTTGGACTAAATCCGTGATGGTGGTGCCCTAGCATGGCCGTAGTTCAATGATTTAAACAAGTAATATATATATATATAATTAAATAGGTAAAGAAAGTTATGGCCAGTCTGTGGGGTTACTCAGGGTCACAGGTCCATAAAGCGCTTTGGTCTCTAAACTGATGATGTAGGCTAATTTCGTCCAATGTTAACTTCATCCATTTCATCCAATGTTAACTTCATTCAATGTTAACTTCAAATTGTGATATACTAAACTTACCAACCTCAGTTCAATGTGGACAAAGAACAGAACGCAAGGTTAATTGTTGAACACGAGCAAAAGGTTACATGTAAGGGATTGTCTCCCTTAGACCGCTATCTGCAATCGGCTTCGTGAAGTGTAAGCTGTGTCTGAAGACTTTCATCCGGGAATTTAAGATGTTTTCCGCGTCGCAGGAGTTCTTCAATATTCTCTCCCGTTCAGCGACGCACAGCATGCAACGCTCTCTCCCGGGAGTTACAACAACCAGTTAACCCTTCTCCCTTGCGCGCGTTTTCAACAACTAACCACGATGGAGCTAATAATATAAATATCTCTATACATAAAAATTCATCATCTGAAATTTTCAACCATTTGCTTCCTCACGTTTTGCATATTGTGTATTTGATGTCTAATATACTTGATATATTTGATATGTCTAACTTGTCTTATCCGCTTAATTGCCTTTATACCCGCTAACTTGATCCTTATCTTGCGGAATGACCACCTGTAAAGGCATCGGAATCTAATCTTTCGAGCGCTACTAAGTGACTTCTATACGGAGAATCTTTGGATTTCATATGTGAACTATATATATATACATACATACATACATACATACATATATATATATATATATATATATATATATATATATATTTATATGAAAATACGAGATAGTATCAAAACGTTCCCGGACTAGTTATAGTTAATAAAAAATAACTTGTTTGCCTATGTTTTAACACCGCCTCCTTCGAAATAGCTGGAACTGGTGTATTGCTGCGCAATACACCGGTCCCAGCGTTCATGGAATCAGGTCCCAGCGTTCATGGAATCAGGTCTGGAAGTCGTTTTCCGTAAGCGAATTGAAGACATTCTGTGATTCATTCAGGATCCCGACAAGTTAAAACAGTGACCTTTGAGCTGCATTTTCATCTTGGGAAAGAGATGGAAGTCCGCAGGTCCTAAATGTGGCGAATAGGGAGAATGCAGAAGTGATACCGAAAAACGCACGAGTGAAGAGAGGTTGGTTTGGTAACAGGGTGCATTGTCGTCGTGAAGAATCTAATTCTTCGCACTCCACAGATGCAGTGGCATTCACTGAATGTACTCCCCCAATACTCCCTCAAACGCTTTAAGACATCGTAGGAGAATTCTCGATTGACGGGCTGGCCCTAGGGGACGAATTGCGACATTTCCGGGGGTGACTCATGTGGCAAGTCTTCCATATTGCTCATCGTTTTCCAAAGAGGTTCTTCGGCCTTTGAAGCACCCGTGTTACACAAAACATTGCGTACGACCCATTGTATTGTCGCCATAAGGTTGCCGTAGTCTGCTCGATGTCTCTGTAGCAGACGTCTTTAGTTTAACGCTAAATTTCACGTTGGCTTTTTGTTCTTGTTCATGACAAAATCACAGACTACAGCATACATGTGATCACAAAAAGACAAATTTCACAACTTGTGAAGTAAACACAGCGATGTCACTCGGCACACCACGTCATGAAGGTTACTGCTAGCTCTGATTGCGTATGAAACCGTGTGCTGCCGTCTGTTGGTGCACTACAGTCCTAGAACTTTTTGATACCACCTCGTACATGAATATATGTAATATATATTTACTCGCTATTATTTACACATATACCTACTTCGATTTCCACTGTATAAGTCACTATTATTGTATAGATCACTTTTTCCGAACTGCCAATTTACGGGGACATAAACACACCAGCACCGGCTGTCAAGTTGTGTTGAGAGACAAACACAAACACACATGCACCCATATGTATATATAAAGGGTTTATTTCAGTTTCCGTCTTCTAATCTACTTACATATTTGGTTAGTTAGAGTTTATTGCAGAAGATACTTGCGCTAGGTGGCATTCAGTGTGAGTGAACCCAGAGCCATATGGTTGGGAAGCAAGCTTTTTACCACTCAGACACACCTACACAGACACACACACACACACACACACACACACACACACACACACACACACACACACACACACACACACACACACACACGCACACACACACACACACACACACACACACACACACATGTATCCCATAAATAATGCGGTTTTTTCAATTGCATGAACTAAAAGTCGGAGGGGAACGAGATAAACTACCTGCATCAACTTGCTATAAAAGCAGCTAGGAATTTTACCTTGTCTTTATTTTTTGTGCAATTTTTGAAGCGTGCAGTTCAATTTTAAAAGTTTTTTTTTCAAAGCTGTAATGGAAGTGACAAAGGTGCATATTCGTCACAGACAAGTGAATTTTGAAAACGGTGCCCTGTAAGTCTACCAGATAGATGGAAGGGCATTGTAGAAAATGAAGGAGAGTATATTTTAGCTTATAAAAGACCTTTGTTAATCTTAATTTTGAAAAATAAGTGTTAAAAAAACCGCATTATTTATGGAATGGCCCAATATATGTAAATATATGTGTATGTGTGGATATATATGCATGTTTGTGTATAAATGAGCGTATATATAGATATATTTTCCCCCCTTCTAGTCACTTTCTCTTGGACACATATATATTTATCATGTCGAAGGAAATATGGTTCGAAGGAAAAATGGCTTCATAGTATTATTTCGTTTCTACATCATTAACTGCTTACGTGAGGTCTATCCTAAACCAATCAGCATTAATGATCAACGCTGCGAGTTCTTTTCTCTAAACACCAATTTCATACCGTCATTCGTTTAACTTCTCTGAGGGGTAAGTGTATTCCATGCATACCTATGTCAGAGGAATCATAATAACTATTTGGTTGCGGAACCGTATATTTTCTGCTTATGTCTCAGTAATTACAGGAATTTTGAAAATTATACCATTTCAGCTATGTATTTCCGTGCGAGCTGGACATATGCGCACGTGCGCACACACACGCGTGCACACACACACACAAACACTCGCGCGCTAGCAAAGATTCTTATTTCGCTTTGGTATAATGATACTGGTGTAAGAACCCAGTGTACTTCAGAAAAAAAAGACGTCAGTCGAGTACAGAGAAGTAATAAGAAATTAAATAAATGACAAGGGAATAAGAAATTATGACATGAACTTCATTAGGTTACAGTTGTTTCTGCTATAAGATGCAATGCAGTCATATTAAAGTGATTGTGTATCACCTTATAGCTTCATATACAAGTGTGTCACATCTCATTGCAGAAACAGCTGTAAGGTAACGAAGTTCATTACACAATTTATTTCCTTGTCCTTTATTTAGTTTCTTATATTGTCTTATATTATACATTATATAAATACAAGCATATGCTTATACATATGTGTCTATGTATATCTGTATACACACACATACATATCTATGTGTGTGTATGTGTGTGTGTGTGTGTATGTGTGTGTGTATGTGTTTGTGTATGTATGTGTTTGTGTGTGTGTATGTGTTTGTGTGTGTGTGTCGTGTGTTTTTGTGTGCATGCATATATATTCATGCATATGAGTGTATAATGGCGCACGCATAAATATCTCGTTAAAAGGACTGCTTAATATTTTACATCATGTCTGCATCTCGACGTGCTGCTGGCTGTTTGGGATATATTATTACACCAAATCAATATTTTGAGAGAAGGGCAAGCATGGATTTTTATGTCCTCAATACAACATACACACACACACACATACACACACAAACATACACACACATACACACAAAAATATATTTCATTTTTGTATTTTGTTTGCAAGATTACTTATGTGAATTCGTGTGTTGAAGCATATTTTATTGTGTCTGGGGAGAGTCATTGTGTGTTAATGTCTTATTAATTAACACACTCACCGGTTCGATTTCCACTCATTTACTTATTTATTTAAAAAAAAATTTCCATTGTTTTTTGCAACCTCTTCAACAATCGTTGAGTATATCCGTTATCAGAGCTGGGTCCCTTTTGATTTTTTTTGTACGCATGTGTGCTTCAGTGTGCATGTATATACACATATGTATGTATGAATGTATGTATCTATGTTTGTGTGTATCTATGCATTAATGCATATATATATGTATGCATGTGTGAACGCTTGTATGTATGTAATCAGCCTATTCATGTGTGTGTGTTCGTGTTTGTGTTTGTATGTATGTGTGTGTTTGTGTGTACTTGTGTTTTTGTATGTGTGTCTGTACCTTTATCCTGTGTGTGCATGTTTCAGTGTGTCTATATGTATATATTTGTGTGAATATGTACGGGTGTCTCTTATGTATGAATGCGTGCTTCCATATGTGTGTGTGTGTGTGTGTGTGTGAACTGTGCGTATGTGTATATTTTTTTCTATTCTAGGCACAAGGCCCGAAAGTTTTAGGGAGGGGGCCAGTCGATTAGATAACCCCAGTACCCATGTGGTACTTAATTTATCGACCCAGAGAGGATGAAAGGCAAAGTCGACATCGGTGGAATTTGAACTCAGAACGTAAAGGCAGACGAAATACCGCGAAGCATTTCGCCCGGCGTGCTAACGATTCTGCCAGCTCGCCGCCTAGTGCGTGTGTGTGTACATTGCTATGTGTTCTCAGTCTTCTTTCGTGTATGTATGTATGTATGTATGGATGTATGCATGCATGCATGCATGTGTGTGTGTTTGTGTGTGCTTGTCTGTACGTATTGCTTATGTACCTATCTATCTACATATCTGTTTAGTTACATATCGATTTACCAACTTATATATATACATACGTCTACATAACATCCTACTAACAAATCTACCTCTGTGTGTATAAACTGTGGGTATTAGGGTATTACTC